>NC_056734.1:971482007-971739507 GCF_019279795.1 Protopterus annectens | reverse complement strand
GGATTGATTTTTGTCAGCACCATTACACTCTGTGATAATATTTTTTGCTGTCAATGCTTTCTAGTGGTCAGTTATTTGGTGCTTATGTCACCACAGACCCTGTTTAGTTTAGTGCCGGCCCTGGTCTGTCCCGTCCTGGTGATTTTGGCATTGAGTCTCTTGATATTAGCATAGTACATAACTTTATTGTTAATGGTGAATCAGCAAACACCACTGCAGTGGTTCCCATATTGTCCAAGTTCTGGCTCTGAGTCTACTAGAAGAACCTGTGTCTGAACCCTCAGTTCTGCCAACTGTCATGTCATTTAACAGCAGATCTGATACTGTCCATTTCATTATTGATCATGGATGGGGTGCAGGATCCGACATCGGATCCAAGCCGGCAACTAGGAGGACAACTCCTGAGCTCAAGCTCCTCCCCGTCCCAAGATCCCTTGCTACCCACAACTCTCAGATCTCGTTTGCCGTGATTACCTTCAAGATGTGCTTCCTGCAGCTCAAGCAAATAGGTTCAGATAAGTAACTTTTTTTTTTCTTTCCTTTTGGCGTTTTTTGCTCTCTCTCATCCCCTACCTTACCTTCTGTCTCCCTTGGGTAGTTTCCTCCCTGCCCGGTAATCTTTAAAATACTTCTTAACCCCCTTTCCTGGGTTCCTGCCCTTGCTCTTCCCGGGTTTCTGGTAGCCCATTTTTCTATTCCTTTTCCCTTCTACTCTTTCCCCCTGCCCCCTTTTTACTGTTGTGCAGTGTGTGTGTGTGTGTGTGTGTGTGTGTGTGTGTGTGTGTGTGTGTGTGTGTGTGTGTGTGTGTGTGTATGTTTGAAAAACCCATTGGTTATAAAAGATGTTCCTTGTGCAGTCGGAAAATGCTGCATTTTGATTCGCATGAGGAATGTGTTTACTCTCTGGGAGAGCCACATCTTGAAGTTGAATGTGACATTTGTGCCGGATTCTTCAATGGCTGCAACAATTCAGTTAGTCCAAAACCAAGAAAGTTCCACCACAAATCTGCCAAAAGACGCTGCTCCCAGTAACAATGAAGGCTGTCCTCCGTAGTAATTGTTATAGCTTTGTATATATAGTCAATCCACCAGCCAAAACTATTTTCAGTAAACTCACAACTAGTTTATTAACCTTTAAATTAGTAAACACAAAGACGGATTTAGCGCTTTCATCTCCACCATGGAGACTTTATCAGAATCAGATGGGAGCAGCGTCTTTTGGCAGTTCAGTTAGTCCCTCTCGTCTGATATCACATGCGAGTTCTACAATGGACCCTAGCGATGCACTGGTCTGCTCATCTTCATCCCATGTCCATGACCATCAGGATTTCTCAACTCTGCAGATGTCACCTTGCTTGGTGGCTCCAAGCTCAGGACCTTCTTCTAGGCAGACAGTTCTGTCTTCCACAAGCCACTGTGAACATAGATGCCTCCCTGTTGGGGTGGGGAGGTGTTATCAGGGAAGGACTGTTCAAAGTATGTGGTCCCTCTTAGAGACCAAATTGCACATCACTGTCCTGGAGATGAGTATACTCCTAACATTGCAAGCCTTCCAAGACTGTCTCCCTCTCAGGACAATTGCAATTCAGTCAAACAACATGGTGGTGGTCCGGTACATCAACAAACGGGGGAACATGATATTACCCCCTGTGCAGAGAGGCCATGAGAGTGTGGGAATGGGCGATGTCTCCCATGTGCTTTCTTCTTGCAATGCATATTCCCAGCAGTTCCAGCATATTAGCCGACAATCTCAGATCATCTATCCTGAGTCATCACGAGTGGTCCCTGAATCTGTCAGTAGCACGTTGGATATTCGACCACTGACGTCTCCCATGCTGTGACCTTTTTATGTCTCCAGGCAGTCACAAATGCAACAAATACTTTGCCGTGATTCCCCCAATGAGGGAGTCACCCAGGGACGCTTGACGCTGTGGTTCACCATTGGCCTTCGGGACTTCTGTAGACCTATCCCCCAACTCCCCTCATTCCCAAAGTCTTACAGAAAGCTCATCCTTATTGCCCCCTTCTGGCCTCGTCACGGGTGGTTTTCCCTCCTTTGGTCTCATCTGAAATATCTGGCTTTGATATTAGATCCCATTCCAGATCTCATTTGCCATCCTTGGGGGCTTCCTCTTCCCAACCTTCAGTCTCTTCTTCTGGATGCTTGGTACCTCCAATTCCAATGATTCTTTTCCATTCCATACTTTCTTCCCCAGTTAAGACCATTATTTCGGCTTTTCAAAAGCCGTCTACCAAGAAGGTGTATTTCAGCAAATGGAGGAGATTCTCTATTTGGGAAAAACAACGCAATCTAGATCCCTTTTCAACTTCTGTCCCTGACATCTTGTTGTTCCTGGCCTCCCTTTTTCAATAGGGGGCTAGTTTCTTTGATTAAACTCCAACTGGTTGCTGTCTCCAACTTCCATTTGAGTGAAAGTCACACCTTTTCGTATAAGCTGTGCAAGCCCTTCCTTGAAGGGATCTTGCTACCCAGACCTCCTGTAAAGGACCCCCCTCCCATTGGGATCTTACTCTGGTGCTGCATTCTTTGACACAGAAACCTTTTGAGCATCCGGCAACCTGTGACCTCAAATTCTTGTCCTGGAAGATGGCATTTTTGGTGGCTGTTACTTCAGCCAGGAGGGTCTCCGAATTGCATGCTCTGTGCATAAAGCCTCCCTTCATGGTATTCCATAAGAATACGGTGTCTCTCAAGACCAATCCTTCCTTCGTCCCTAAGGTAGCTTTAAAGATGAATCTTAATCAGTGGATTCAACTTCCTGTGCTCTTTCAAAAATTTTCCAGTAATTGAGAATATCAGCTGCATTGTTTAAATGTTCATAGGCAGTTACATTTTTACCTCAAGTGGACTGAAAATTTTCAAAAGTCTGATCAGCTCTTTGTTGCCTTTTCTTAGGCTTGGAGAGGTCAAAAAGTTTTCAAGGTGTGTATTTCTTTTTGAATCGTCAGCTGTATTTTTTATAGTTACAAAAGAGGACACCTGGAGCTCACTGGACCAGTCAAAGCTCACTCTACTAGGTCAGTAGCCACATCTTTTGCCTTCTTGGTTAAACTTTCTTTAGATGATATTTGCGCTGCTGCTACTTGGTCTAATCCCCATACCTTTGTTGCTCGTTACAAGTTGGATGTGGTGTCCAGGGCTGGGCTTCCTTTGGTTCTTCTGTGCCTTCCATGAGGCCTTCCAGAGTTATTTGGAGTTGGGGCCTCTGACCCATCCGTTATCAGTAATGACATGGATAGCATCAGATAAAGAGTTACATACTTACCATAATTTGGAATCTGTGCTACCCATTGTCATCATTAGTCATGTTCCCACCCTTCTTCCCCCTCCTTCTGGTGATTAAGGAGGAATGTCTCCCTTAGTATCCTTTCATCTTTTTAGGCAGTGTTCACTGCCTCCTTTTACTATCCAGCAAACTCAATCTGAGGGTTGTGGATAGCAAGGGATCTTGGGAAGGGGAGGAGCTTGAGCTCATGAGCCGGCTTAGATATGCTGTCAGATCCTACACCCCATCTGTGATGAATAATGACACTGGATAGGACATATTCCAAATTATAAGTACGCAACTCTTTTTCAGGAAGACTGCATTTCCTGTAGAACCTTCCATCATAACATAACATCTCTACAAAGAATGTCTCACCCTCCTCGTCAGACTTGCTCAGTCTTCTCTTGTCTGAAGAAATGTGTATATGTCTTGTGCAAGAGGAAGTATCTTCCCTCCCTTCTAGAGTCTGCAGTGGTAGCTACTCCAGATTGCGTAGATAAACTCCAGTTTTGTGATTTACTTGGAATTAATGCATCAGCATGGGGGTGGCCCACTGACCCTATATCTTCCTGGCACAGATGGCTTCAGAAGACATTTATTTCTACTTAGTTATCTAACTTGGGGGGGTTGTCTCTTGATTGACATTACTTTCAGAGCTTAACCTGTGCCACCATCTCCTCCTTTACCGGGAGCGGAGTCAGTAAGAAAATCCAAGAGATTCCCATTAGAAAAGGGTTAGAATTTGATTCCAGGTTTTGTGTGTGTCAAAAATAACGTCCAGTTTTGGATGTAGGCTGCCTTACATATTTACTGCATTGCATTGCAAGTAGCTCTTTCTTGTCCACACCACCTTCTGCATCGATGTTACAAAGAAGTCAAGAATATTTTTCTATTTTCTGAGTAGGTGCTAGTTATTACCATTTCCAGATGCTTTGTTTTCAGCTCATTCAGTACTACTTTGAGATGCGTCCATTGTAATATGCATGAGCACCCAGGAAGTTTACCAAATACTTCTCTGTAATTTCATCCCACCAGAGTTTGCAGGGAGACCATCGTTAATCATGTTCAGACAACTGGTCCATGCTGATCCTTTGATTTAGCTTTAATTGTAACAAGGAATTCTGATCATAATGTTAGTCTCTTGGCATTGAAGTGAAACTTACAAAGTCTTGGTTGATCCTGTCTCAGCTGCACTATGGATATGGTTCTCTGCAAAGCATCTCTCCTTGTGGAGATGATGCTGTCCCTTCTTCTATCCAAATTCTCCAGAAGGCTCTCATTGTATATGCTTTTAAAAATACTGGGTCTAATGTCATCTTTCATCTCAATGATGCCTCAACTCAGACTTCACATTATGGTGATGCAGTGGACACTCTGGGTCCAGTCATCTCCTATATCACAGCCAGTGTCACACCAAGCCCAGATATCTGGAGCTTGCAAGTGACACCTTCAGTGTTTTCGTGGGCTTACAAATACTGTCAGAGGGGAATCTTATTCAGTTGATCAATGCCAAGGCAACAGTCACCACAGGTAAAGCTAACATATATGTAGGGGGCAGTATTTCAGTGGGTAATTGGTTCAGGTTATCTGGATGCTGCCTGACTCTGCCTTGTATATCATTGTTCTGGAGATAATGAACGTCTTCTGCACCTGCCTAGGTATTCAGAACTCCATGTTCCACTGTATGATTGCCATCCACTCCAGCACTCCCCTACCTGTCAACATTAAAACCTCCTATTTGCTTCTTAGTAGAAAGTAATCTCGAGACCTGCTGGAACAAGAACTGTCCGGAAAGGTTGTTATTTAGGCAGACATTGGAGAGTTTGTGTAACTCCCCAAAGTGTGGGGACCGGCTGCCTGCATCTTCACTGTTAGGAACTCTCAGTTCCCTCCTGAAAGTGCACACACTCCCATGCACTTGTTACTAAGGGCTGCTATCGAAAGGTGGCTTATTTTGCTCTAAACTGCACTCCAGGATGCCCACTGCAGTGCTGCCACTCCTCTGTGAGACTGTAGTTGGATGTGCTTTGCTTTGCCCTGACCTACCTTCCAGGGTGGCATTGCCTGTCCTCCCTTCCAGTGCCATTAATCACCCATTGTGATTAGTGGTATATTCCCATAATGAGGACCACCCAAAGGGCTTTACTTGAGATTCTGTCCTACTGTTACAGAGGACTAACCTTATCTTACCTGATTTAAAAATTATATACTTTCAGTAATGGTTGATTTGGAAAAGAAGGTCTGTTCTCTGTAACATAACCCATTCATCTTTTCTCACCCTTGGCATTGTTAGGTTTATTTATTTATTTAAATTTGTTAGCCAGTACACACACACACAGATATATGTATATATATATATATATATATATATATATATATAAAAACAGAATCCACACTGTCACAAATGTTACCCATGCCATTAACACTGTTAAACAGCTATGTATGTACTGTGTGCATCACTGGAGCAGGTATCACACATAAATCTGGTGTAACAACTTGATGGAGTTTCTGCACCATCAGACAGTAATGTTTATGGCACAAAAAGAATACCTAGGTATGGCCAATAAGATGTGCGACAGCTCACTGTGGCAAAGGTGGTGTACTTCAGTTACACATCACTGGAAGATGAGTTGTGAGATACATGAAGATGGTTGCATTGTACTCAGTTATTGGTTTGGCGAAGGCTGTGAACTGTGAAGGTATTAAAGTCTGTAGTGTGGATGTCCTTCTCGTACACAGTATTTGTGTTGCATACAAGGGAGTAATCAGCACTGTGGCCACACGCTGGTGTATGTTCCACATGCCATCTACCCCAGGACACAAGACACATACCCATTGGTCTGATTATAGGGTGTGATGTCTACATTATACTTGGGTTGTGTGTTTTCCTGACTTAACAAATCCCCCCATCTTTTTTGTGTCATTGCAGGTGTTGTCGCGGCTGTGGCAGCAATCTTTGGTGTGTTTTGATACTGTCTGTGTTATACAAATATCACAGTTGGAGTCAATGATTGCCCACCATCTGTAGTCCTTCAGACAGCTGTTTTGACACGGGATGTCTAGGTCATTTGTGATGTCTGTAACTTAAATAATGGACAGGAAAGGACCTAGCAGACAGCGTTGATGTACAGACCTGATCGCTGGACCTGAGATATAGTTCACTTAACACATTTAAACATATTTAGATGCCCCATATGAGATCCAGTGGTCTCCCCACTTGGTGATATAGGTGTTTATGGGCACATCTGACAGTGTTGAGTGAGTACCCTAGTGTGGATTTTGTGTCAGATGCCTTGGGCTTGTCAGGTTCAAAAGGATGATAGTGTTATTGCCATGTATGCTATTGATGACCTCTTTGAGGACATCTAACAGATGTAACAAACATGATGTGGCATTAACAACTCATAATGGACTGTTGCACACAGCCGGGATATTACTAGTGTCCATTTAGTAAAAAGTCCATGATGACATGTTGGTCTATCTCACAGATGAGGAGAGTCAGGATGTGTCCATGCATGCATGCATCGGGTGCTGTCCCTCCCAACTCACATGGATGCATGTTGATGTACACCTTTCTACAAAAACATAGTTTGTGTGGAGGATGTGTTGGTGTGTATTCAACAGTGTCAGGAAGGCGTATGTTCTGAGTCATGCAGTAGGTGATCTGTGATGTTGTCACAACCCATTGATTCTGTGTGATAGGCTTAGATGAAGGTAAGACAGTGCATACTGACTATCCTGATCTGGCCTACGGTTTGGACACAATCCCGTCATGCAGCTGTCATTGAGAAACTCACCCATCTGGGGATTATCTCTTACGTTAATAGATGGGTAACCAATTGGCTCCCTGAGAGAACACATACTGTGAAAGTTGGCAAATCAACCTGTACCAATAGAGCTGTCACTACTGGTATACCCCAGGGATCTGTGCTTGGCCCATTACTGTTTGGACTCTGTTTCTCGACCATTCAGGCTAAAGTATATGACTTTTGGTTTACCTTGTTTGCTGATTCTTGCATACTGGGTGCAATCATTGAGTCCAGCTACGATGATAACATACTACAGGAGGAACTAACACAGACAAATGATTGGTGACAAAGTCATATGGTGTACAAATAATTCCAAACATGTATGTTTATTTTGTCCTTCTGCAAGGTAGAATTCCCTGCTAGTCACAGCCATGACAACAATGCTGCTGTGCTGAAACCCAGTGATACAAGCACTGGGAATACACACAGATAACAATCTGAACTTCAACCGCCAAGTGTCCGCACTGGTATTGAAAGCCTATGTTGTGCACATCAAAAGTCACTCCATTGTATTCAGATCTGAGGATTATATTACAGCACTGTACTCAAACCTCATCAGAACACTAATAGAGTATAATGCTCTGTTTCACATGTATCTCATCCGACACATGCAGCAGCTGTGGAGATCACAGGGGGTTTTCACCAAGAAAACACAGGGCCTACAAACCATGCCATGACGTATGGGGATCGACTGAAAGCCATGTTACTATAACCTGTATCATATAGGATGTGTTGACTTCTGCCTGGCCTCCAGGCCAGTATGGTGGGAATAGTACACATCCACAAATCAGATATAGTTGATGACATCGGCAGTGTCTGGTGAAGAGATTTTTGTCCCACATGCTGGCGTAAAAGGTTCTCTGTAAAGTCAAGGAAGTGCACACACACGCCCCAGTTGACTGCAGTGAAAATTGAACCCCTACCTAAGTACACCGACTACAGAACTCTGTATTTAAGGCAAACCTTAAGCTCAAGTCTGACTTGCACTGTCTCAGACAACACTTTATAACTGATGACATCAGTAGTGCCTGGTAAAGAGAATATGATAATAACATTGTCCCACATGCTGGTGTATAAGGGTCTCTGCAATGTCAAGCAAATAGACGTGTGTGCACACACACATACCCCAGATGACTGCAGTAAGACGAGAACCTCTACGTAAGTACACAGACCACTGAGCTCAATACTTTATGCGAGCACCATGGCACAAGTCTGACTTTTACAAGGCTGCAGGGCAGCTTATACTGGATGACATCCACACTGGATGTAGGAGAGAAGATGTTGGGAAGCCTGCATATGTTCATAGGAGTTTACTAGACTAATGGCCCTAGGGCCTTTACAAGCCTAACCATGTAAAAACCTTATTGAGCATGGTTAGATGTTCATTGTTAGTAGAAATATTTTGTGATCAGCACCAACTGCCCCTGTCCATGAGGGACATGGGTGCACCCCTGGGGTGAATTCACGATCATTCATCCAGTTGTTAATGTTGCACTTGAATAGGGTCATTGAGAAGCACTGTTTCACATGCAGTTGCAGCCTATTCCAGAGGAGCGGCAATCACTGGGTGATGTATCTGTCTGTCCAGCATGTTCTGTTCATGTCACACGCTAGTTTGATATCCCTGGAGCAAGTTTTTATTTTCCCATTTGATTTGCGAATGTCCAGCATTTCCAATAGGGCAGGGCCTGAGACTGCTCTGTAGGGCAGGCATAGGTTGCCTGTTAGCAGCCTGTATGATACTGAGTACAGTTACTGTGCTCAGTGTTTCCATGTATGTCATGCTTTGGGGGCCCTGGATTCAGCAGGTCAGAAACCTCTCTGGTTTCTCCAGTTGCTGCTGATGTCTGGTGAGGTACATACAGAAAGGAGTATTGTATTCAGTTAGTGGTCTGATAAGAGATGAGAACAGCGAAGCTATACCCTCCCTGGTCTTGGATGCAGTGCCCTTATTTATAAATTGCACAATGGGGAATGTGGGTTTTACAACCACTGAGTTTGAGCTTAAGATACTATATATATTATAATTAGCAGGGGTACTTCTTAGTCAAAGGGGACAATGAGGCAATTTTTTGCATTAAGTTTCAGTCCATGAGTTTGGCACTAGTCATTTGTCTTTCTCAGCCCTTTCTGTAATTTTTTACCATAATTGGGGGACTCTATATGATTGTGCCCAGTTGATAGTCATTTGCAGACTTGGTAAGCTACAGACCATCCACCTTCTCCTGAACTTCAGAGAAATAGTTTGCAAACAGTAGAGGGCCCAGCATAGATCCTTGTACTCCACTGGTAACTGGTCTACTGGTGGAGTTGGACTCCCGAACTTTGGCAGTGTGTGTTTTCTTGGTGAGTCAGTTGGCTGCCCATCTAGTAATATATATGGGTTAATCGACAGATGAGAAATTTTCTCTATGATACCTGAATGGGGGATTGTGTCAAAGGCCTTGGCTTAATAAATGTAGTATGTCCTGTTTTCCCTTATCCATGGCTTTGGGAACATTATCAAAAAAGTCCACTATGTTTCATAAGCAAGATCTACCCTTGAAAAAAACAAAATAGGTTGGGTTCATAGTGTTAAAGTCACCTATGTCCCCATGAATAGGGTCCATGATGATTCTTTCCATAGCCTTGCAGATAAGGCAGGTTAGGCTTATGGGTCAGTAGTTCCTAGAGTTAGTTGATGGATGTGTAGGCATCTTCAGCTGTGAAGATAGTTGTAGTTATGCATGCTACCAGATTGATGTGCATTGCATATCACACAACATTGATATTAATTTATGTAGTGTAGTTGATATGTGTGAGTGTAAAAGTACTGAGACACCAGGGTTGCAGTGCATGGGGGGAGGAAACACACGGCTACATTGTAAATAATTGACATATTGTTAGATAGGGCCTTCAGTTTAGGTTTCCACATCTAGTTCCATGGTATTAAGAATAAATGGACAGTCAACAGCACTAGTACATGCTAATATTGATGTTGTATAGCACAAAGAGGAGCAGCGGGTTTGTGCGATGGTTGGCAACGTGTTTGAGTATGCGAGATACACTTTTGCATTACGTTCCCTCTTTGCAAGTAGTTAAGCAGTGCACAAATACGAGCTGCTTTGCTAAAAGTCATGCAGTTAGTATTACATCTATGAAACACACCTGCAGCTTAGCAAATAAAAAGGATGAACCAAACCACAGCCAGCAATAAATTAAAAGAACACTCAAACATTGCAATACCATACATTTAAACAACAACCATCCAATGAAATCAATTGCATATGGAAATAAAACATTGCACATTTAAAGATACATAAAACTTAAGAGACTGCTCATCTAAAAGGTGCCCTTGCCTGTAAAACTGGCTTTATGGAACTTTTATCATTAATACCTTTGCCCATTGTAGTTCTCATCCTGATAATCCATTCTAATTCTGCTGTCTCACTTTTATTTCTGATATCTCCCCCTCTCTCATTACTGTGGACTGTTTGTATTACCAGGAACTTAAAAGTATGTGTTTGGTTATGTAAAGCCACATGTTTCGCTAGAGCATTGGACTCAGCACCCCTGGATATATCATATATTTGTTCCGTCATACACTCTTTCAGCATGATGCCAGACTCTTTGCAAATATAGAGGCCAAAAAGTGAAGAGAACCATTGCTTATTCTGGTACTTATGTGTGTTGTGTATGATTCTCTCTTTTGACCAGATTATAGGTGTTAAAATGGGGTAGATAGGAAAGCGGTGAAAGGTGGAGAAGCAGAAGGAAGAACAAAGAGAAAGCCATACAGGAATGTGCAGGAGGGAAGTCGGAAGGAATGATAACTATCCATTTCTTCAACAGTAAAAACTGATAATATGTACAGAACATTAGTTGAATTTGGACTGTCACTTCCGCACAGCAGTGTGACAACATACTTGTTTTATAGCCAACTGGACCGAATCATGTGTGTCAAGATTACATGTATATGAAATGGAGAGCTATGTATGGGATGATATTTTTTGTGGGACAGGTGCCCATTTTTTTTTTTAATTCAGTAAGAGAGGAATGCTAGGTAAGGAACATAGGTATTACTGAGTCAGGTAAGTTGGGTAGGTGAGGAAGCAAATGCAAGCAAACAAGATGATACAGAGACGGTGAGGGACACAAAAGTTGGGGAACACCATGATTGGGATGAGGGAGGGGACAACACATGCTTATGCCGATCAAACATGGAGGCAGTGAGAATCAAGTCCTCACCCACTGGACTGTCATCATTGTCCCCTTACTCTGCTGGCAGCTGGAGTGCTTGATATCTTTTCTTCCTACATATGAGGGAGAGCAGCCTTTCCATCAGCCATTGGCATACACCAGTGGTGCATGATCCTACGTACTGACACTGGCATCTCCTGGTGGGTGACGAAATCCCCACCTCTGCCACTGCTTCCAGAGGGGTACCACTGCACCAGCTTTAGGGGCAGTACCACCTGAGGGTGTAGCTAGTGCAGAGGCAGCAGAAGCAGTCCTACCAGGTTGGGTCTAATACATGCTGGGCATCAGTAGTGGAGCCATTGGAGCGGGGGCAGGCTGATCCACTGGGGCTGGCCTACTTCGCTGTGCTGAATAGCACTTAGTGCTTTGGTACACATGGATAACATGGAGACATGTTGATGACACATAATAGAAACTAAAAAGAGAGAAGGGTTGGGGTGAGAGGAAAAAAGAGAGAAAATTATTACCATTATATGTGACATACAGTGCCTTAACACAGTTATACAACTATTTTATCTGAAGTATTGCATTTAAGTATTCATCCTAACAAATGCATACTGTACCTACAAATTGTTGAATGTGATCCTTGAAATGTGCATACAGTGGATATAAAAAGTGTGCACACCTCAATTAAAATGCCAGGTTTGTGTAATATAAAAAAATGAGACCACAATAAATAATTTCAAAACTTTTCCCACTCTTTAATGTGACCTATAAACCTGTACAATTCAATTGAAAAACAAACACATCTGTTAGGGGAAATAATATTTAAAAAAAGTACAATAAGCTGGTTGTATAAGTGTGCACACCATTAAACTAATACTTTGTTGAAGCACCTTTTGATTTAATTACAGCATTCAGTCTTCTTGGGTACACACTTGCCATCAATTAAAGAGACTTTGATTAACCCAAAATAAAGTTCAGGTGTCCTAGTAGGATTTTCCTGATTTTTACTCAGTTGCCTGCTACAGCAAAAGCCATGGTTCACAGAGAGCTTACAAATCATCAAAGGGATCTCATTGTTAAAAGATGTCAGTCAGGAGAAGGGTAGAAAAAATTTCCACAGCACTGGATATACCATGGAACACTGTGAAGACAGTCATCAAAAAGTGGAGAAAATATGGGACAACAGTGGCATTGCAAAGAACTGGACGTCCCTCCAAAATTGATGAAAAGACAAGATGAAAACTGGTCAGGGAGGCTGCCAAGAGACCTACAACAACACTGAAGGAGCTGCAGGAATTTCTGGCAAGTACTGGTTGTGCACTATATGTTACAACAATCTCCCATATTCTCCATATGTCTAGACTGTGGGCTAGAGTTGCAAGACGGAAGCCTTTTCTTACACAGAAAAACATCCAGGCCCGGCTAAAATTTGCAAAACAGTATATCAAGTCTCCCAAAAGCATGTGGAAAAATGTGTTACGGTCTGATGAGAGCAAGGTTGACCTTTTTGACCACAATTCCAAAAGGTACGTTTGGCGAAAAACAACACTTTGCATCACAAAAGAACACCATCTCCATGGGTGAAGCATGGTGGTGGCAGTATCATGCTGTGGGGTTGTTTTTCTTCAGCTGGAACTGGGGCTTTAGTCAAGGTGGAGGGAATCATGAACTGTTCCAAATGCCAGTCATTTTTGGCCCAAAACCTTCAGACATCTGCTAGAAGTTGAAAGATGAAGAGGAATTTCACCTTTCAACATGACAATGACCCCAAGCATACATCCAAATCAACAAAAGAATGGCTTCACCAGAAGAAAATTAAAGTTTTGGAATGGCCCAGCCAGAGCCCAGACCTAAATCCAATAGAAAATCTGTGGGCTGACCTGAAGAGGGCTGTGCACAAGGGATGCCTATTTGGAGTGCTTTTGCAAGGAAAAGTGGGCAAATATTGCCAAGTCATTATGTGCCATGCTGATAGACTCCTACCCATGAAGACTGAGTGCTGTAATTAAATCAAAAGGTGCTTCAACAAAGTATTGGTTTAAGGGTGAGCACACTTATGCACCCAGCTTATTCTACGATTTTTATTTTTTATATTTTTCCCCTAACATATTTGTTTGTTTCTCAATTGAATTGTATAGGTTATAGGTCACATTAAAGGTTGGAAAAGTTTTGAAATTATTTATGTTGGTCTCATTTTTTTATATCACAAAAACCTGGCATTTTAAGTCTGTACACTTTTTATATCCACTTTGTATTGCACATATGCCTCTTCCAATTAACATATTACAGTTAACAGCAGGGCATTTATGCCACTTGTATAGAGTTTAATTTAATGTAAATTTTATTAAAGAAATGCAGTACTCTATAGTTGTGACTCAGGGTATTTGAACCTAGAATCTCTGACTACATTTTTATATTCAACTCCTTAAGTTGGTGTTTACTACAGACTAATGCACGCTTAGTAGCTTGTACAGTTAGAATATGCATGCTCAGTTTGCTGTATAAAAAAATGAAAAATCTATCTAACTTTTAAAGCTACAATAATGCTGCTGTTATGCTTCATACATACCACTTGCTTCCCTCAGTCTCTCCATTTGAGCAGCATGAGCACGTCAATTGAACTCTTGTCGGCATTAGCTGGGGAAAGAACAGAAGAGCATTATGCATACCAGTCTTGCCTATATTTAGCTTTCTAAATATTACAAATACTCTCTTATTGTCATACTTACACAGCTGTGGGATGTCTGCAGTCTCAAATTCAGTCAATCAACAGTTGAGGGTATCCCTTTTGCACCCATGTAGGTCATTAAAATGATGCCGACACTGTTCTCCAGTGTGTGGGTTGCCAGTAGCACTGGATACAGCCTGAGCCAAACCACTCCACACCTCAGACTTGTACTAGGAGTGAGAATAGTACCCCTGCAAAAGCCCTTGGCTGCGGCACTTTTCCAGGAGTACAGTAAATATCCTGCACTCCTGCACAACCCCACCTGTGTGCCCAAAACTGGGCAGCTTCCCCACTAACTCCAGACATGTCTAACATCTGACTTAGAGCAATGGAAAATGATGCTTTCCCACCATTTCCAGTTATTGCATTTACTGGTAGTGCTTAAACCTGAGCAGTTATGCCAGCCACGTTTGTGTGATGTTAAGTGGAGCACAATGCCAAGCAGGGATGGCATAAATATTTGAAATAAGAAAGTTAATCTGACACTTGACCTTAGTTTGAGAGGTATCTGGTGATATAGCTTGGAAATATTTATTTTAAAGTGGAAGGTAACTGTTAGGTGTGTTAAGTTTGCAGACCTGCATGGGAGACATAAATGTCATGACCTGACATATTTTTTGTTTTTGACTTTAATAATCAATTTTATCATTTAATAAAGTGTGGGATTCAAGTCTAGGCATAAGGGACAAAAACATTTTCTTCTACAGCATTGATTTTCCATCTTTACCACAGAAGAAGTGCTGCTCAGGCATAATCAGTGATCATTCATAAATACAGCTGGTAGTTTGAAGTGTTAAACATGTATGTGTGTGACTTAAGAAGGTTCTTGCATATTGATCCATTTGTGTATGTGTCTTATTTAATTGTGAGGTCCATACAAGTCCAGATAGCAGAATTATACTTAGAGAAATACAGAAGACAGTATACCCTCAGTCATGCATCTGAAAACACACTAATGGTGTTTTATCCCTCATACATATAATTTGGGTTCCTATTAGAAGAACAAAAGTCCAAAATATCGAATGGCTGTATACGTGAAAATGCCATTCATTGATTTACTTTTTTGTGATCAGGAAATTTGCTCTTTCCTCACTGTAGTGTGATCTTGTAGTTGGTATATGTAATAAGTGGGGGGCTAAGCCCCTCCCCAGTAAAAGGTTTGAACTCTGGCATTCTCGCTGTTTACAGCGTTCGATTATATGAACTTTCGTTCATATAATATAGACCCTACAATTCATATCAGATTCAGTATCTAAAGTGTAATAAGTCAATATAAAAGGAAATGGAACAGCAGTAAAATTGTCTGAAATGTCCTGTATTAGAACCCAGGACCATGTGTATGGCAGTCACACTTACATTTGTCTGTTTTACAGTTCACTGCTATAAACTGCACTGTCATAACAGTAAAATAGTTTGCACACCCTGTACAACAACCCAGAGCCATTTGTATTCCAGCTCGACACTTAACACCTGCTGCCACAACAGTAGTTAACATGACAGTTCCACAGTTTCCTACTCATTCTTACGTTCTCTGTATTAATCTCCACGCAACACTGCTTAGCGTGCTTGTGCAGTGCCTAACAGAATTAATTGAATGCATCCGTTTTCAGTTGCCGTCCGTCTGCTTCCTGTCTGCAGGTGTTCCATTACTGCAGCTGTTGTGGAACCTTGCTAACCACCGCTTAGCAACATTGTGTGATGGAAAGCGAAAATTGCAACAATGCATTCTTTTTGACCTTTGCACTTTTACAAATGCTCTGTCTGCAGATGTTCTGTGTCCTTCATGTGTGGGACAGTAGTGTAGTCTGTGCACTGGTAAGCATAGCAGAAATGTGATAAGCACAGCCAAACCTGACATTCATTTTTTTCCGTTTCCCTTGTTTGCACTAAGTTGCACACTGTGCAATCAATGGCCAAAAAAATAAAATAAAGGGGACAAGGGAAAAGTAGCCGAAATGTTGAAAACCAGTCTATGATATAAATACTGCAAAATGTTTGTTAATACACATGAAATATTTCTACATAGGTCTGGAATTGAACTGTCACTCCAGTGAACCTTCATAACACAGTAAAGGGTGCCTTTTTCTTCTATGCCACACATACAGCTTTGCAGCATGGAACTGAAATCATTCTGCATACAACCAACTGCAACATCATCCATACTACTAAGAAAACACATAGCAGTTACTTGTACACACACAAATTTCAGATGTAGTGCACTGAGTGATCACACAAGTATTTATGACTATTGCTTTTAAAAATGCAGCTCTGTCTTACCTATCTGTGTTTGTTGTTCATCCTTTATCTGACCAATAATCTGAGACATGCAATCTGTAAGGCATTCTATAGCATTGTCCTTAAAATGTGTGAGGATATTAAATGGCAATAATGTGCAATTGTCAACAAATGAAGGTGGAGGTTGGATGTTAGTGAGCAGAACCTGTGAATTTTGTGCTGCTTACTTACATTTCCAACCTTGATAACATTACTTGTATACACTTTGTAAGTCTAACTGATACCCCCACTGGACGTTGGGTAGTCTGCATTGCTGTTGTGTTTTCCCTTCTCCCTACCAGTAATCATTCACAGTTGCAATCCGTTATTAACAAACACTGAGGGAGTGCCTGCACTATGTTTATATCTGCTACAGAGAGCCAAAAGTTTGGGAATCTGCACTTCTAATGAGTTAACACCTCATTTGCATCTTCACTTTGCTAATAGCCCTGAATCTACACCATAAAAAGGTAGCCATGTAGCTAGGGTATCTGAAGGTGAGGAGACTTGTTTATGTGGAGAACACATAGGAAGGGTTAGGCTATATCTGCATAGAAGACTTCTGAACTTGAGAAGGTATACTTGCATTTTTCAGCTGTGTAGTGCAGATGCTGAAATGTTATTTAAGAAAAATCTGTTTCATATTTTTATAAATATATTCATTAGGAAATGCTACTGTTAACTTTATACATTACTTAGAAGTGTACTGATGGCATGGGCATGTTTGACAGGGCATTTCAGAGGTATACTAGTTTGGCAATAGCTTAAAATGGAATGTTCTGTATTAAATTTATACAAAATATTCAAGGACAGTTCATTTGATAGCAGTTTTACCATTTCACTGATGGTTTGTTAGCAAAATGTGCCATTTGCTTGTTCTTTTGGGGGTGAGGGAGCAAAGCTGCATTTCTGTTTTGGCGCAAACAGGGATACGTTGCTGTTGTTACCTCTTCTGTGTTTTGTGTGTGAATGTAATATGTTACAGTCACACAATTCTTGTTCATATTTCAAATATCTAAACTGTTTTATGTTTCTCCAGTGGGTAATACTGAAATGCTGCCTTTTCTGTTTTATTTGAGAACAGGTACATGTATTATCCTTCTGTTGTGTTTTAGGACATCTAGGACTGTGGCACCCAGGATTCTCAATCCCCAAAAACCACCCTTCAGTGACCCTGAGAATCAGGTCATTGTGAAAGCTCTTAGGGTGACATGGTGCCTTTGTGCTTGAGAGAGGACGTAGAGATATGTCAGAAGAATGCTAATTTTGCAGCAGATAGTTGCAGATGTAAATGCAGTAAGTGGCCACAGCAGGACATATAATCAGGCACCATAGGGCACTGACATGTTCTCATCTGCAAGGAGGAGAGCAACTGCAGTGACCCGTGACCTGATGGATTTCAGGGGGGCCTGCTACAGAGCATGACTAACAACAAATGAAAAGTTCCTCTCTACTGTCAGGGATCCAGACAGCTCACAGGAAAGTGCAGAACAGCATGTCCTTGATATTGGTGCTACTGTTTCAGAGACAGCAAGTATGTCCCAGGATGAGCTTCCAGGTAGGCTTATACATCACCATCGTTAAATACTCTTGTATAGTAAAATATTTACATCAATATGTTAGGTCTGTTTAACAACCAGTTTGTAGTGGGGGCAGATTGTAGATTGCTCCAGTTAACACATTTCGAATGATTGCACATGGGGCTTAGGTTGAACTTGTCATCCAAGTTCTTGTTGAAAGTATAGTTAATTGAAATATAAAGGGCAAAATGTTTTATGTCCTGTGTTGCTATTAATTGTGATGATGTTGCCCTTACCTTTTGCATTACTTCTTCCAGGACCATCCTGCATTGGGAGCAGACTATCATCTGCACATGTTAAGCCAAACATTATGTCAGCACTGATGAGCATTTCAAAGAAATATTTAGTGTGTGATGTTGGTGTCAGGACACAGCCAGTAGACCTACACCTACAGATTCCAGTGAACCCTCAGATATTAGAGAGGTGGAGGGTGAGACGGTCAGTCAGAGAGGTTTGGTTACTGTGGCTTCATTGCCTGTTGACTCTGGCCGTAGCCAAAGTGTGGGTGAGGTGCCTTGCAGGAGGGTTGTTAGGGGTGCTTGGAGGAGGTCTGCTGTCCATCCTTCACCTGATTCAAGTTTCTCTTCCTGTGCCACTCAACGTATGTTTAGGGCTGTCATGGAGGCACAGGTATGTTCCCATAGGTCCTCCAGAGAAATGCATAGGGATGTAGATGTGGCACATGCATCATTGTGGATGTAGGTCAGCCTTAGCCGAACTGGCTGCGCCCAGTCATGCTGCTATAGTTGCAGTACTTCCACTGCTCCATCAGTGGTTGAGCTATCCACACCCAGATGTGGCAGGCCGTGGGGTTATGGTCCTGGGCGTCCTTGTGAGGGGAACTTATCCAGCATACATCAGTCACTTTCAGGTAGCTACAGTGCATCTGACCATGAGTGTAGATGTGCTAGTGCAACTCCTGACAGAGCCACTTTTCTTTGTCGGGTAAAACAATGATAAATTGCCACCTCTACTATGTATGGCTCACAAGCCAGGGTACATTTTTTGGCTAGGCTTGTATGGGCCCTAGGGCCGATAGCCTAGTACCTACCTGTGAACCTCTGAACACCTGCTTGACATCCCAAGCTGTAGAGCTAGCACAGAGCTTGTCTGTGTTCATACAGACGCTCACACACCAATTTCACTTGGAGGACCCATATAGACACACACACACACACACACACACGCACAAAAAAAAAAACAGTTACATGGTTCAGTCGTGAAGCTTAAAACTCATTTTGTCTCACTGGCCATTTGTTACTTATTCCAAATGTCTGCCTGCTTCTCTTTCTTACTCGCAAACACTCACCGACCTTTGTGTCAGCCTAGGCTTCCTGCCAACACCCCCCACACACACACAAAACACCCTGTGCAAGTGATAACTGTGCCATATCCCTGTTTGCTATCTTTTGGATTCAGGGATACATAAGCTTTGTGCCTGATTCTCAGGGTGCATAGCTGACATGGTGTTTAGTATATCTGCATTTGTGATGTTGAACTGGTAATTGTACTTATTTGTACTTGCATAGGTTTTAAGTTAGACAGTTGATAACATCACACTTTTTTTGCATCAGTATTGGGAATGATCTTGTGAGGGTTGTGAATTCTGAAACTGAAATATGTCTCATTACTTTCTAACTTTTCACTTTAATGATTTTCCAGTGCAAATGTAAGGTGCTAAACTGAGGGCATGCGGTGACCAGCAGCACTTTTGAATCTTTGATGCCTGAGGCCTACAACTTTGTAATGGACACACACAAGTCAAATAAGTCTCTGCTGTCACATGTTAAGGTAATTTCTGTACACCTCACCTACCTTTTACTTGCTTACATTATCAAGTAACAACATGCAAGGATATGCCAGTCATTCATATTATTACACAATACACTCCAGGTTCAGCACTTACCTTGTAAGTCCAGCAGTTGCAACAGTTTTACTTCAGGGATGACTCTATCTGATGCTAGCAGTACACAGCCATTACATAGTTAGGTAAAGCTTATGAGCGTTGCCTGACATCAGTCTTCCTATATGTATATACGTAGAGGGAAGGTTTTAGCCCCTTAGGTGGTGAGTGTGCTATGCATTGCCTCCTAGCCAGTGAGAGGGCGTATTGAGCATGCCTACGTCTGCCTACACCAACAACAGTTGCTGGTTCCCCTTCTGACTCCTCACCTGTGTATGGCTGTGGGGACCTTGCCATTGGCGGTGAGATGTGTGCTTCTTCCCCTTGTTGATCCTGCTGAAGTTGTTTTCTCAGGGTGATGTTGTGTAGCATGCTACATACAGTGAATATTTCAGTACATGTACATGGATTGTACTGCAGGGCTCCCCCAGATATATCTAGGCACTGGAACTGCGACTTCAGCAGCTCAAACACATGTTGTATGATATTTCTGGTTTGAGTGTGTGCCTCATTATGGCTTTCTTCAACAGGTGTGTGTGCATTTCTGATGGGCATCATCAGCCATAGTTCCAGTGCATAACCTGCATCCCCCAGTAAATGACTCTATAGGATATCCCACCTAGTGAGCATCTGATACAGTTGGGAGGTGTGTCAGATGTGTGAGTTATGGTAACTGAAATGTGAGTCATGGTAACTGCTTGAATTGCCAGCAGAGACGTTCAAGATGATTTCCTTGCCATTACACATGACTTGGCAGTTAATAGAGTAGAAGACCTATTTATGTTGAGCCTTCTCTGTTCCCTGGGTATTGCCTTAATTTCTACGTGTGTGCAATCTATGGCAGTAGAGTTAGAAGACAGAGCAAGCAGACAAAAACCTGAAAGGAACAGACTGCATTCATTGTATGAAAGTACATTTAAACAACTGGACTGGTGTTCCAAAATTGAAAGGGCACACCGTGTGTATGCTCCAAACCTGGCCATGAGAAATATTTATGAAGATGCAATCATACCAGCAGAAGGAGCTGCTTTTGATAAAAACTGTGGCAGAAGGGCAAAGTATTAAAAATTGGACACATCAAAGTGATTGAGGAATATGATTATTTACTGTACACTAGACAGAAAAGAAGCAAGTTTATCCCAGTAATCAGGGAATGTTAACAGACAGATGTGAAATTCAAGATGCTCTATCCAGCTGTCTTCACAATATTTGTCCTGGGGAATCAAAGATTTTTTTTGATGTAGAGCAAGCTAAGGAGGAAGTAAAAAGAAAAAAAAAAGATTTTTTGTTCATGCCCAACACTCATAACCCTTATAGCAGCTTGGATGAGTGGCTGTTCCACAGTGTTGTGCTTTTGATCCAAATGCACATCAGTATATGCCTCGGCCCTGGCTACTGAGCAAACGCAGGATGAGTCAGACCAGGCTGACAGCAGTTTACTGTCTGTCTTCATTATGATGTGATCACTGTTGCAGAACAGGGTGAAAGGAGAAGTGTTGAACAGAGTTGCATAACACATGAAAAAGAGATAATGTGAGCAAAGCTCTTAAGAGTCATTACTACCTCCTAGTTTACCTGTAGCAGGATGGGGGCAATATGGTATAATGTTACTGACTGTAAAGAACATATCTCATTTGCAGATCCAGAGTTGACTGTAATAGCTATGGGTTGTGTTACAATATAGTCTGCTCAGTTGCAGAAACTGACTTCTGCTCTCGTCGTATGACAAATAATGTTTCAGAACATTTTTTTTTCATTACGTGTCCCACATGCTTTCTGAGGATAACAAACAATAGTGTTGATGTTATGTGATCCTATCTCGCCTACATTCTGACTGATGGGTTCGGAGCCGATCCCTCGGCTCCGACTCGGCACGCTTATGCCAAAGAGCGAAGTCTCTTATTGGCTGAGCTTATTATATCCCAGGATGCACCACTACCAGTCCCCCAGATCTCGTTTGCCGCTAACAAGTGAAGACGTGGTCTCGAGCTGGCTGAGCTAAGTAGTGATTAATTTCACTAGTTTTTCTGTCAGGAATTTCTATTTTTCTTCAACAAAAGCTGTTTTAACAGCTATTCTTGTGTTTTGAGTGAGTTTGGTGGAATTTACTTAGTAAATTCTTGTGTTGTGAGTGTTGACTAGAGTACCTCTTGTGTGTAAAGGCCTTTCCGGTCTTTTTGATTGTAGGTGACTTCTGTTTTGTTAGGGATCTCGGATCCTTTATACTGTGGATAGTTTATCTTTCTTGTTAAAAAAGGTCAAAGAAGAGAGAATTTCTTAATAATTTACAGTGTTTGTACTGTGTTTTGGACTTTAATTCACCAGAATGTCTCAGGTACCTAGGCCTTCAGGCTTTAAAAAGTGCACCAAGTGCAACTTTAAAATGTCGATCACAGATGACCACTCTCTCTGTGTTTATTGTTTGGGTGCAAAGCATTTGCAGGAGTCCTGCAGCGCGTGTCACGCTTTTTCCTCGAGGGTCCTCCAAGAGAGGAAAAATAAGCTCATATTAAAAGGTCTTGTAAAACCCTCCTTCGAAGAAGCTTTAGCATCCTCTCCTTCTCCCGCTAAAAAGAAAAGGGCGTCGGCTCCGACCAGTCCATCGGATCCGACCGCCAAAAGACATAGGCAGGTTTCTCCTTCGGCTCCAAGGACTTCGGAGCCGAGGGCGGAACGGTCTGCCTCGATGCCACCAGTCTCGACTCTTCTGGCTTCGGAGCCGATGGCTGGGGCATCGAGAGGCGGGTCACCTTCGTCGGCTCCACTGGTCTCGGAGCCGACAAAGGTTGTCCGCTCAGACACTTCCTCCTCGGCGCCGAAGTCCTCCTCGGCACCGATGGAAACTAGTGTGGGTATTCCTTCGGCGCCGATAGTCATCGAGTCGCCTCGGAGCCGGTCCCCTAGCCCCTTGGGGCCGTTGGAGAGGCCATCTCGAACCTGTTCAGTATCCTCTAGGTCATCGAGGATGTCAGATTCGGACATAGACAGGGTGCTCCAAAGACTGTTCCAGTCCCCAGTCTTTCAAAATTTGTTTCGCTCCGACCCAGTTGGCTTCGGAGCCGATGGCCCATGCCCATGTCATTGCTATTCCTCCTCCGACCGCTTCGGCTCCGTCGGAGCAGGTGCTGTTGGAGCCGGTGGAGATCTTAGGGTCGGCTCCGACCCTTACTCCAACCCCGGCCTTCGGGTCCGAGTTTGGTACACGGACTTCTTCGGCTGGACCTGGGGGTGATGTTTCGGGACCTATGCTGTCGGTTCCGAGCCTCCCTCTCGGTGCTTCCGCTGCGGGACTTCCGTCTGCTATCATGGCTCCGGGGACCGGACACTCCCAGGATTCTGGGGTCCGGCTTTCAGAGCTATGAGGAGTGCCTTGGCCAAGTCTTCTTCGCCATCTCTCCGGCTTTACCGCACCTTCCCTGGGCGTGGAGACTGGGTCTTTGGCAGTTCCCTGTCCTTAGGCAGCGGAGCCCCTGGGCCTGAGGTTACCCCATTGGGGTTCCCCTCCTCCTGAGGGTTCTTCGGAGTTGTCTTCAGAGGAACCCCAAGGAAGAGATCGTGCAAGAGGAAGCACGTGGACTCCCCGAGTCTATTACATCGGACACTGATCTTGATGATGCGGAGGGGTCCCAGTCGCCCTCGGATGATGTCTCATTTGCAGACATCTTAGAGATCCTCAAACAACGAGGCGGCTGGATATCCAAACCCCTCTGCTGATGAGTCAGTGCTCCTCAAGGCCTTGGGCTCAGCCCTCCGCCTCCTGGGTGTCTCCGCCTTTGACGAGCTCCTGGATTTAGTTTGTCGGAGGGCGTGGGAACATCCAGATACCGTGGAACCAGTCCCTTCGTCCTAACAAATTTTTGTCTGCCCCACCCGAGAAGGAGTTCCTCACTAAAGCGTGGCTGTAGATGCCATGGTGGTGGCATCTGCTACACAACAGGACGTGGCAGAGGCTTCAACGTCCGTCCATCCTCCTAATAAGGAGTCTAGGAGCATGGACCGGTACGGGAAGCATACCCTGACTTCAGCGGCCTTTACTTTAAGGTCCCTGAATTATTTGGCACATTTTACCAGGCTTCAGAGGGATCTGGTCAAGGAGCTGTCAGATTCCCTCTCAGGTAACCTACCTGAGCAGCTAGCCCAGTCGGTTAGCTCTCAGTTGGCTATCCTTGCTTCAATTTCTAACTCGTCCATGAGGCTCATTTCAGATGCAGCCGAAGGGGCGGTAGAGCGGCAGGCACAGGCGTGGCTCTCACGGAGACAAGCCTGGCTCCGTTGTGTCGTTTTGCGGAGGCCTTCAAGTCTTCCTTCACGACGCTCCCTTTGATGGGTCCTCTTTATTTGGACCTGAGGTTAAAGACACTCTTACCGCTGTGAGCAAGAAGGAAAAACTTTATCTGCCGTAGGTGCACGTTATTCCACTCCCTTCGGCCTTATCCCAAGACTAAAGGAGGAGGGAAGATGTGGTTCCGCAAATCACGTAGTTTTTCCATCAACAGCAGGAAGATTCCCTTCCAGAGGCAGAGGACGGGAAATTTTTCTGGGAGACGCCGTCCCAGAGGCGGCAGAGGGCCCCGCAATTCTGGAGACCGCGAGTCCTTTCATGGCTCTTCAGCCTCCCACACTTCATGAGGGATTGCCCGGCTGTGCTGCTCGAGCCAGTCGGGTGCCGCTTTGCCAAGCACCTAAAAGCCTGGGAGTCAATCACTCAGGACAGATGGGTGCTTCGGATTATTGCCAGAGGTTACACCATCCCTTCACACACTCACCCCCACCGTCCAAAAATCCCGGACCCACCACCCAGTCAAAGGGAAATTGCAGCCAAGAAGCTTTAAAGCTGCTAGAAAAGGAGTCATCCAACCGGTCCCCACAGACCAGATCGGATCCGAAATTACTCAAGGTTCTTTTAGTGCCAAAAGACAGGGGACCTGAGACCAATATTGGATCTCAGCAGACTAAACCAATCCGTCACGAAATCCAAATTCCGAATGGTCACGTTACAATCCATTCTCCCATTGTTGGAGAAGGATGTTTGGATGTGCTCCATAGATCTCAAGGACGCCTATTATCACATACCGATACATCGGGCGTCCAGGAAGTATCTGCGCTTCAGCCTGGGAGACAGTCATTTCCAATTTTGTGCTCTGCCCTTTGGTCTCACCACAGCTGCCAGGGTGTTCACCAAATGTTTGGCAGTAGTAACGGCTCACCTGAGGAGTCTTGGATTCCAAGTGTTTCCCTATCTGGACGACTGGCTCCTGACTGCCACCACCAGTCATCTACTAATGGACAACCTCAAAGCCACCATCTCCCTGGGTGCTACCCTGGGAATTACATTCAATTGGTCAAAGTCTGTCTTGCTGCCCTCTCAGCGCATAAGGTTCATAGGAGCAGAGATAGACTCAAAATTGATGCGCTTTTCTTCCTACTGAAAGGATCCAAACTTTACAAGGCCAAGTTCAAGCCCTGATTTCAAGATCCAAGGCCCCAGCCAGGATGGTCCTACAAGTTTTAGGTTCGATGTCTGCCACGGTTCTTCTAGTTCCTCTGGCAAGATTGCACATGAGGATTCTTCAGTGGCTATTATCGACTCAATGGTCCTTTCAGGATCTTCCCTCAATCACCCCATTATGATTACAGAAACATGCAAACGGGACCTTCGCTGGTGGCTTCAGACATCCAATCTAAATCAGGGAAGTCCTTTTGTTATTCCCTCTCCAGTGGTCACCCTGACGACAGATGCCTCCCAGACAGGGTGGGGGGCATTGTCTGGGCAGGTTAGTTCAGGGCTCCTGGCTTCCAGACGAAACTTTTCTCCACATCAATGTATTGGAGATGAGGGCTGTACTTCTGTCCCTACAGGCCTTACACAAGTTTCTCCCTCAGGGCATAATCGCCATCCACACAGACAACATGTCGGTGGTCTGGTATCTAAACAAACAAGGAGGGACCAGATCTTACCCCTTTGCAGAGAGGCCATGAGGGTGTGGGAATGGGCTGTAGCTACCAGCCGCTTTCTTGATAGCGACCCACATTCCGGGGAAATCAAATATATTGGCAGACAGATTAAGCAGGACAATTCTCTCTCCTCACGAGTGGTCCCTAAATGAAACAGTAGCAGCTCAGGTTTTCAGGAGATGGGGGACGCCGTGCTGCGACCTGTTTGCAACACCACAAAACACAAAGTGCAAAAGGTTCTTCTCCTTGACTCCACATCAGGGGGAAGCAGCTATGGATGCTCTAGCACAACCTTGGCCAACAGGGCTACTTTATGCCTTTCCTCCGATTCCACTTCTCTCCAAAGTCATTCAGAAAGCTTCTCAATTGGGGTCCACAATGATACTGATTGCTCCGCACTGGCCTCGTCAGGTATGGTTTGCTAACCAGAAGAAACATGCAGTGGACGATCCTTGGACTTTAGATCTAACTCCGGATCTGCTAATTCATCAGTCGGGACGACAACATCAGTCCCTTCACTCCTTGAAGTTGACAGCTTGGCTCCTCCACTTCCGACTTTAGTCAGAAATCACACATTAGACCCGGAAGTTATTCACATTTTATCTTCGGCCCACAATCCCACCACTAAGAATTTGTACCTCAGTAAGTGGATGACGTTTCCTATCTGGGCTCAACTCAGGGCTTAGACCCTATCACTGCTCCAATCCCAGAGGTTTTGAAATTCATAACATCCCTGTTTAATCAAGGATCTTCTGTCTCTACTATTAAAGTCCAACCAGCGGCTATCTCTAAATTTCACGAATCCATGGATCCTCCATTGATGAGCAGCAGATTATGCAAAACTTTCATTAAAGGTGCGGGCCTGTTAAGACCCCCAGTTTTTCATCCTGCACCTCCGTGGGATCTTGATTTGGTGCTTCGTGCATTAACATCTTCCCCTTTCGAACCAGCTGCTACATGTGAGTTAAAATATCTGTCTTGGAAAACTGCCTTCTTAGTTGCAATTACCTCTGCAAGGAGAGTTTCAGAGCTTCAAGCCCTATCTATCAAACCACCGTATTTGATTTTTCACAAGGATAGAGTATCACTTAGGCCTAATCCATCTTTTGTCCCAAAGGTCTGTTCTAATCTCTGTCTCCAACAATCTCTAGAGCTACCAGTTTTCTTTCCAAAATTCTCCAATGAAGCAGAATACACTCTCCATAAATTGGATGTTCACAGGCAATTGCGCTTCTATTTAGACAGGACTCAGCAAATTCGTAAATCAGACCAGTTGTTTGTGTCCTTCTCAGACAATAAATTGGGTAAAACCATCACAAAAGCTACTATCTCCAAATGGATTAGAGATTGTATAACTCAGGCTTATTCCTCTTGAATAAGCAACTTACAACATCTATCAAAGCTCACTCTACCAGAGCTATGGCGACTTCTATAGCTTTTCATTCCAAGCTCGCTATTTCTGAGATTTGTGCTGCGGCTACTTGGTCCAATCCGCACACTTTCATTTCCCACTATAAATTGGATGTGGCATCTAAAGGGCGAGCATCATTTGGTTCCACGGTACTCAGGAGTGTTTTCCAGTGAGCCACCCAGGATTCAGGTGCTAGGACGCTGTCCCATCAGTCAGAATGTAGGCGAGATAGGATCACATAACATCTTTTAGTTATGTACTCAGCATACCTCCAGATGTTTGGGATCCAGCTCTCCTACATTCCTAATACCCACCCTCCTTCCCCCTGCCTTGGAGATCAGAAGAGATTGAACGGTTTGAGTTCTACTGTTTTTATCTTGTTTCATCTGACGATGTTATATAATCAGTGCGTGCATGTGTGCATGTATGCGGACAAACTAGATCTGGGGGACTGGTAGTGGTGCATCCTGGGATATAATAAGCTCAGCCAATAAGAGACTTCGCTCTTTGGCATAAGCGTGCCGAGTCGGAGCCGAGGGATCGGCTCCGAACCCATCAGTCAGAATGTAGGCGAGATGGATCCCAAACATCTGAAGTTATGGTGAGTACATAACTAAAAGTTTTCCTCTTCTTCCTTCTCCTCTGACAGGATTTCTAGTAAACTTGAGTAGATTTGTTGACTGAAGTTAATGTCAGGTGTAGGAAGTATGTTATAAAAAATAGGTTCTTATCCAGTTAACAGAAGTATCAGTCTCACTTCCAAATACCACAGGTATTGCTCTAAACTGATGTATTTTATCATCCTGCAGGAGTACAGGTCATTACATTTGTCCTTGTGCTTAGAAACCGTTGGCTGCTTTCCTGTATTAACATATGATGAAGATGATGATTATGTAGCTGTATATTTAAGGCAGTAGCCAAACTCTGCCATGTGACTTCATCAGAGTAACTCAGTTCAGCTTCTTGTGGAATGCTCATTATGTCTCTGTACCCGTTCATCTTGGCAATGTATACTGCAAGAAAAAAAAATCAAGTCAAAATAAAGTTTGATTTTAAGAAAGCCAGCAAAAACTTAGCATCAGAGCAAATATTAATGAAATACCAAATTAAATGTACTCGGTATACATAGGCTGGGATGAAAATCTGAGCACAGATCTTTGCAAGAGGATCCTGATATGGGGTATAAAAGGCCACAAAGGTGAATGAATGAATTTGTAGTTGGACTTTACGCCCTGATATAATTGGGTTGTGAAGAAAAGTTTAATTGACTAGAAGAAAGCCATAGTGGTATACATTATCTATTTAATCACTGCCCTGTGCTTGCTGTTTATGAAGTGCCAGTGCTGATGTCTAACATTTTTTGCCTGAGCAAAAGGTGCATTTCATGCTATGCAGATGATGTGAAAGGTTTTCAGAAAACAGGGAGTTATCATATAGCAGCTGTAACACTGTGAACATTTGCCCACATAGTAGTAGGTATGACTTCATGCTCTTTCTTTCTTCGAGCAAAGCTTCCTGATTGTGTGTTTATGCACTGCTCATTGGCACAGTTATCTGCCCAGGATATCACAGCAGTACTACTACTGTAGTCATTTGTAAAAATGGTGTGCAGGTGTTTGTGATCTCTGGTTTGGGCAGTGTTTATGGTCTGTCTTTGTATCTCAGCAGAGAACAAGATAAATATTTAGTGACCATGAAGTTATCCAGATTTTTGTGCTAGTCATGCAGCCAGTCTGAAAAAAAAATGGTTATACATTCCATTGTTAGTCCTTTGAACAGATGTTATCCTTCCCTGCCAGATGAATTAAGTTATTCTGAAAATAATGTTTTGATACATTAAATGATTGCCTGGTACACTTGTTATATGCAGTGCAGGTCTGAAGATGGCCTGTCTTTTTTTTTTTTTTTTTTTAAAGGTTACTTGTATTTGTGTAGTTGTGATCAGCAGTGAAGTGTAAACACAATACAGCTTTGAAAACTTCCTCAAGGACTGTCTGAGACACCAAACAAAATTCTGCATCTAGACTGCTTATGCTGGTTGTTGCACTTGACAATCCAGGTTTAAAGTTTGATCTAGACTGTTGAAATGCAGGACAAATTGAAAGGAAAAAACAACTATTCAAGGGATGGCTTTCCTTCTGTGTATGGAGTTCTGGAAATTTAGCTTTTCAATTACTTTCTTATAGTATATACTAACAATAAATAGCTATGTATATTATGGGTTCATGTGGCAAGGTCAGATGTGTGATTTGAGGTGGGAGCATCCTAGCAATTTCTTGTCAACAACAAGGATGAAACCTGGACCCAGGAGCCTGTTTTCAGTACTGTTTTTTCCTGATCATATGCTGGAAAAATGTAAGGCCCAGACTTGCTGCTCAGTAAATGGCTTGCGATACTAGTGAGAGAGTCATACCTATAATTTCAGTCGCATTGTGTTTTGCATACTGTGTGGAAGGCTTGGCGTTAAACCTGACACCATTTGGCCCAAGACTGTGTTGCTAAACAGCTCATCACATCAATGGTGCCTTTCTGGTTGCAGCTTTTACTTACCAGCAAATTCTGTCTAATGATATGTTGGAAGATTCATTCCTAAGTTGTCATCTTGGCTTTTGCTATACCCTTAGAGTGCTGACATTGCATCTGCTGTATCAATTTACTGTTACAACCAGCAAGTGACTTCCTCCTCTACCAGTGTCATATCTTTCTTCCTGATTGTGTTGGAGAATTGTTGCTGTCATAGATGCAGGAAAGCCATGACTTTTTTTGGTAGTGCATACTGGCTTCCCCTCCCAAGTGTATGGCTATTGTGCATTGTGCAGTGCTGCATTTTGTAAACATTACTCTTGCCAACAGTGTGCTGATATCTAGATACACACACACTGCAGACGGTGTCCCTGATCTCTTTCAAGAGGTGCTTCCTAAAATTTCTGCCTTTGCTCCCTGCTATGAGATAAATAAGCCAGTAGCTGTCAAATCTCTCCAGCCAACATTGTTAGATCCAGACTCACATACCTGCTGTATTTTGTTTTCACCTGACCATTTCCATATTGTGGACGTCACTGATGCAGCTGAATATTGTCTTCATTCTCTGCAACACTGTCAGTGGCTGTTGAATTTCTGTGGCCATGACTTAAATGCGACTACATCTGACAAACCATTAGATACAGATGTAACTAACAAGAGTACACACTGAGTGTTCTTTGGTGAGCCTCTGAAAGAGGACAGTTGCATAACTGAAGCACTTCTAACAATGGGTATGCTTCTAGTTAGTAAATTGCCAAATATTTGATTCCCTGTCTTTGGGGGTAAAGTCCATCTTCTAAGAAGGTAATAATTTTTTAACTGGTCTGCCAGTTAGTGTAGAGTTCAACGTTGTTAATGTTAATGAACAACTTCCTATAACCAGGGTACAGGGTGTGAATCTTTCCACCTTTGTTAGCCTAATGTGTGACTAAGCAAGTTGCTTAACCAAACAGTGTTCCCGGGTTGTCTTAAAAGGGTTGTGTGTCCATTGGGCTTACATGGTCAGTATATAGTTTAAATACATACAAATACATACACACGTGTATAATGTACATATGTCTCAAACTTAGCAACGTTTTGCATGCATGCCTCTGCATGGGAAATCTGCCAGACAACTTCCGTAGCCATGGTGAACCTTCCGTTTCCACTGCTGTTTTCATTTTGAGTCACAGTTATTCTTAACTGCTGAGGGGCTTCAGTCTTTGAGAAGACTGGTATAGTCTTTAACTGAAGAAAATACACCCATGTTTGGGTCTATATCATTTCATTGAAACGTCTGAAGTTCAAACACCATATGTTCGAACTTCAAACCATGAACTGCAAGAACATTGAAGTCTTAAAACAGCGATTTTTTTTCCCAGGGAAAAAAAATTGCTGTTCCAAGAAACACACGCAACACAAACACACCATAACAACATCAATCCACACACACACTCAAAATCCTACATCTAACACTACACTATACTGTACATACACTACTACCTATCCACTTACCTTAACCCAAACCTTAACCCTAAGGTCCGTCACTATCGCACACTCACCTGACCCGTGCCCCAACCCTAACTCACCTATCCCGCCCTAACCCTAAAGTCTTTCACTATCGTACACCCACCTCACCCACGCACTAACCCTAACTCACCTAACCCGCACCCTAACTCTAACTCACCTAACCCGCACCCTAACCCTAACATCCACACAATCGCACACTTAACTGAACCCGACCCATAACTTCCCACCATAGTCCTGATACTTGTGAAGCCACATAAACGACCCACCGAATTCTTTCTGTGGGAAAGAATTCGGTGGATCATGGCTTTGCGATTACCAATATTCGAACTTTACAGTTCGAACATCTGGTATTCGATATTCAGCCATTTCGACGGACTGATATAAACCTCCCATGTCTGATAATAACTAAAAACTTGGCCCCCCACTCCAAGGACAAACACTACCTGACAGATCAAGCAAGGATTACCTTAGAAGCAACATACCTCTTTCCTTCTTTATGATATGCTTCCTTTACCCCTACAAATATCAGTACTACGTATAAAACTAGACTACCCTCCTACCACTACAAAATTGCTAAATTTGCAAACAACCAGCTTTATAAAACACACCACTGCCTTGCATTAAAACATTTAAACTGCCTTGAACTCCCAAACTAGTTGATGTACTCACAATTAATCATTGCCCATAACCTGTTGTACTCTCCAGACAAATGCCCAATATTGCAAAATACTCTACTATGCTATTCACAGACGTTCTAGCAATAAATTCTTATTATGTATGAGTAAGACATTCAACATTGCTGAAGACTCTCTCAGCTCCTGTTATGTGTCAGAACTCTGGAATGAAAACAGATAGAAAGCATAAATAGTTAAAAAAGCACCTATGCCAAAGAAGACACTACTGTTCATGCTTACCTGACTAGCTTTACTCACATTATTTTTTCTCCAACAGCACTTCCCAGTCTTCTTTTTACCTTATCTCTTTTCCTCATACTGCACTACTTTCCTAAACTCTTACTTTTCCTCCTCCTCTTACACCCCACTGCTAACTGTAGTTTCTTCCTCTGTCCATTTGTCTTCCTGCTAATTTCCATAACTTCTCCTTTCACATCTCATCATTTTAAGTTGCATTACTATGTGTTTGTTTTTAAATTATTAGTAACCTCAAAAACACCCCAGTTTGATATTTTCCCTGCAGCCATTGTGCTATAAATACATTAAATATTTTATTTTATTTTTCTGTTCAATAATTAGCCAATTTTTGTTAACTTATTTCTTGTTTTTTGTGTTAAAATGCTATGTTCATGTAAAAAATATTTAAAAATCATTTAAATAAGTTAATGTACAGGTAGATGTTTTTACCCTGCAATTAAAAATGTGCATCTTGTGCAACTCAAATGTGGAGCTTTTCTTCCCAGGCCTCTGATGAAAATGTGTTTAACCAAGTCAGACTTTTCCCGGTCAACAAAGACAAATAAATAAATAATTATCTTTATTTTATCATTTTACATCACAGTTATCTTTTATTTCACCTTACATTTACATGGTGCTCAATCCTCATGAATGGTGTGTGCATGCTTTCTTCTGGCAGCCAGTGGTATCCTTCATCTTTAACATTTTGACACTTCTTTTTATACATCTTCCACTTTGCCTGATGTCAGCAGTTACAATGCCATATTTTTCTTTTTTACATTACTAGCATAGATGTACTCTTCATCTAAGTTTCCATTAACATGTTATAACTAATTTGATACATAATAAAATGACCATTTCTCCAAACGAACCCACTCCGAGGACAGTTCCTTTCCATCCATAACCCCCTTTTCCCCATTTTTCCACATGTAACAAGGTTGTTACATCAGCAGTGACCATCATCTAGAGCAAATGTTCACACTGCTGGGAGGTTAGCCCAGCCTCATCCTTTTTTGACTCCGTTAACAGTTCTGTGTTTTACATAATTTCTGGAAGGCTTAGCATCAAATCTGACACCATTTGCCCCCCCCAACTGTGTTAATCAAGCTCTTACTTATGTTTCCCCCTTTCTACTATATTATGTCTGATTTTCTTCATGACTGTATCTCCCGACGAATTTATACCTTCCTTTAACTTCTCCTTCCTTTTTCCATCCATATCATCCATTTCAGTTCATGACCTCCTGCTTCTAACTCCTCTTTTTTCTGCCTCCTCCATTTGTGTCATTAATTGCCTGATTTCTTCTTCACTCAACTCTGTAGTATTTTTCCATTTCCTTATAAATGATTTTTTTTTACATGCTGTCATCATTAATCCTATAAGTTTTCTCTCCCCCTTTCCAATCCCTTTCTTATAGCCTAGCACAAACAACATATTTCTCAATGTTATTATTTTGGAAACAGCTGATGTACTAGTTTTTAGATTTGATTTATGTACCCCTCCAGTTTAGCACAACTCCAAAAAAATGTGTGTCCAAATACCCTTTTTTACTTCACATTTCCAGCACAGCCCATCTAATCATTGGAACATCCTTGCTAATTTAGCCAGTGTATAAAAATGTCTTTGGAGGCACTTTACAACTCTTTAAGGTAGCAAGCTTTAGACCCATATCTTGATAGATTTAGCATATTCTGGCATTCTTCCGATGTGATCTTTTCTTGCACCTCCCTCTCTGGTTTATTTCTTTCCCTTGCCTTTACTACCTTGTAACCATCTTTTTACTCCACTTGACAGTTCTCTTGTAGTCCTCCCATCTGTACTTCTTGCATCAATCTCCTTTTATAAGATCTTGTTTATCTTCTACTTCTGGTAATGCCTTTGTTATCTTCTGCCGTTTTATTATGGACTCCTCGATATTCTTTCTCCAGATGTTGAGCTATGTGGAATTCATCCCTTATTTCCATCCCATTTTTATCCTGTTCCCTACTAATTTGTGTCCAAAATGTCACCTTATTTTGTTACCTCATTCATTACCGTGTTATTGCTTGCCTTTCTTTCCTCCTGATTCACCCCCATAGGCACCACTCTTTCCTTCCATTTTAATACCTCTTGTTTCTACCGCTAGAAAGTGAATGTTTTCTAAACTTCTTTTGTCCATGCCAGCTTTAGCTCTCAACTTGGTGTATCTGACAGCTTTTCTACTATGCCTTCCCCTAGTCCTTCAGCTGTTCTCCTTACCTGATATAATTCTGCTTTGTATTGTATGTCTAATAGTCTAACACCATGCCACCAGTTAACCTGTATTGCGGTTTCATTGTCTGGTGCTCTAGACCCCCCATCTTTCTTCCTTTTGATTACTAACTTACACACCACTCTTGTTCTTCCTCCTTTCCATCCATAGTCACTAAACAGCTGCTTCACCCTTTTCAAATAACCCATTCTGGGTAGCTCACAGAATGCCTTTTCTGAATATATGAGCTGTGAGATTATACACATCTGAAGGACTTGTACTTTTTGATCTATGTCCAGTTTTACTGTGTGCCATTGAAAAAGTTATTCCTTAACTTTGTTATAAATCGAGTTATATGTTGCAATGAGTGATTTTTTCTACCATGTCCTGTAACCAAATCCCTAAGTATCTGATTTATATTTCCATATCTTTTCCCCTCTCTCTTCTCTAACTCCCACTTGCATGTTTACCTTTATCTCTTACATTTTCTCTTTATTTATTTTATATCCTGATTTCTCACCAAATTTGCTTAAAGTATCTCATACTGGTCTGTAAATCTTTTCATGGCTGGGTTAAGAGTATATCATCTGCATACAAAGACAGTTTCAGCTGTCTGTCTGTCTCTTTCTATTTATATATTTTTATCTATGATTCCTTGACCTTGTAAATGGCTCGTGATATGTTGCAAGTATCAATGGTGACAGAAGACACCCTTGCCTTGTGCCTATTCCTATTCTCACCATTTCTGAGAGTCTTGCCCTGATCTTCACCGTGGCTTCACTGCTCTATAGCATGCCTTTACCCCTTTAGCACATTGATCCACTCTCTTGGGAATCCGTATTTCTTCCTGACCTCAAATAGATAGTTTTGTTGTACTTTGTCAAATACTTTTTCTCCCTTTTCCCTGTGTGGAGTAAAGTCCAAATCTAATTGTCTGCAATTCTCCATCCCCCTGCAAATGCTATTTGGTCTCCTTGTATTATTTTTGGCAGTATCTTACTTAACATCTCTGTTAATACTTTCATACAACATTCATAATCTTGGTTTAAGTTTAAGATGGGTCTGTATGAGGACAGATACAGCTGATATTTCCCACCTTGGGGAGCACTAAGATTACTTCCTCCTCCCATAACTCTAGATGTGTATATCCTTTCATGATATTGTTGAACAGGTTACCCACCTTTCTACTATTTCCTCCATTTCTAATTCCTAAACTCTTTTGTTAAGTCATCATTCCTCACTGTCTTGCCTGTGGTCATACTATCCTATACCCCCTTGATCTCATCCTTATCTGTTGGCCTTTTTAACCCTCTTTGTTCTTCGATATCTATCATCTTCTAGCATATTAAATTCTTCTCTTTCTCTACCTCCTCAGTTTGATAGATAATATTTTTCTATATAAATATTTTTTAAGCAGGAAACATCTTTATTGAATTATAACTTATGTCATAGGCACCATGCTGATATATTTTTAGCTACAAACATTATACATCACATATAATCTTCTATACAGTCATTGTCAGTCAAAGACTACATAGCTGATTTATTCCTGCCTTCCTTTAAACTTCCTTCCTCTTCCAGTACATTATTCTACATATAATGTTCTTACAATTCCCATGTATTATGTAATTTGATCCTACCTTTTTTAAATATTCCACTTCCAGTTAGTTTATCTCTGTTACTATAATCGCTGCTTTTAGTATGGTTGGTTTAGACTTTGATTTCCACTTTCCAGTAATTGCTTTTTTGTCAGCTACAATTAAACTCAGCAAGGCCTTACTATGTCAAGGCAGTTCTGATTCTGTATCACAGCGCAAAAAAAATAATTTCCTTCAATTTGTTCACCCAGCATTTCTGACAGAGTAGTCTGCAGGGAATTTTTGAAGTCTGCCCTCTCATTACACTCCCAAAAAATATGTTCCCAGTTACGTCTTTCTTCCCCATCATACCTCCAAAATTTGCAATCTACTGGAGGAAAAATTCTTTGGAGCCTGTCTGGAGTATAAAAATAGCTATACAAACACTTCCAAGAAAATCCTAAATCGTCTAGACATGTATCCTCCCATTGATTTTTTTTTTTTGTGAATTGCTTACCCACTCTGTCTTCCTAATCCTCTCTAACCTCCTCTGTTTGATTCCTACAGTTATTATTTTCTATGCATCCCATTTTTAACAGCAGCTTCTGTTCTAGATTCTTCAAAAAACTCTACAAATGCTGGTCTTTTACTTAGGCTCCGATAGCCCTATTCCTTTCTGTTCGCCTATACTCTGACATCAGTCCTTGATAGGGAAGGCAATTTGTACCCTGCAATCCAAATGAATTCTTGGCTTCTTCCCATTCTATTACTTTTTCCTGTGCAATTATTTGCTCCCAGTACTTTGGTTCCTTTGCTAGTTTTCTCCAGTAAATTCCAGCCCCTCTTGCCTATTCTCTGTACCCCTAATTGAAGTCATCCCTATCGGCAGAATCTCCTTTCTCTATTCCTGTGTTGGCTTAGTGCCTACAGTACTTTCTTCGACTTTGAGTATAATATTCTGTATGGTTATTGTTATTCTTCTTAAGGGTCTGCATCCAAAACCTTAGTCTTTCCTTTTTTATTGACACCCCGCATGTTCTCAGCATCATTGCTTTCTACTTTGAATTATAGCTTTCTGCTTGAACTATGTATAGGAGCCTTAACTGTGTAGTTCTGAATTACCCCTTCAGATCAGGTAATATCGAACTACCTTGTTCTATTGGAAGGATCAACTTATTCCACTTCACTTTTGTCCTCTTCCCCTCCTAGATAAAATCCTTCAACTCTTTATTAATTGCTGTCCACCGTTTCTCCTCTGGTTGATAAAAAAATATGCCTGACCTGTGTATAAAACTAAGGGGACTAAAAACATTTTCACTGTGTTTGTCTTGCTATCCTATCCATAAAACAGGGCTTCCAGTTTCTGTCTCTCTCTTTTTATCTTTTGTTTAGTCTCTTCCCACATATCCTTAGGTGCCATAACAAAATCCTTTTTTCAACCCATGCTCCTAAGTGCTTCATTATATCATGTCCCCACAAATATGGGTATTGCTGAACCAATTCATGTGTGAATACATGGTTTATTGCTATTGCTTTTATTTTATCTTCATTAATTTTGTATCCTGAAAAGACTTGAAAACTGTCTCAGAATGTTCCACAACACTAAAATATCATTTTCTGGTTTTATTAGGTAGAAAATAATATCATCTGCAAATAAAAGCAACTTTTTTTCATTGGGTTCTATTACGTTATCGAAAGCTAATATAATCGAATGATCAAAACTTTGAAATGGCAGCATTTCGAAGATCGCATTGTGGGGTCGCACTACAGTGAGGATTGTAATATTTGCCCTTTCCTCTCTGTAGTGCTATCTTGGAGTTGGAATATATATTTAGCAGGGGTGTGGGGGGCGCAGCCCCCCACAATACAAGCTTCAAAATGCTGCCATTTCGAAGTTTTGATCGTTTGATTACGTTATCTTTTGATATTGTAATATGAACCCTTTTTCATTACCATACCAGTTGTATCTTTGAACTTCTGAATCCCTTATTTTCTATATTTATATCTAAATATAACAAAAACAACACAGGGTAGAAAGGACACCCCAGCCTGGTTCCTCTGTTCAGGCACAACTTATCAGAAAGGAACCTAATTTTTGCCTCTGATCCCTCACATATCCTCCTAATTAACCTTATTATTTTGCCTGGGAATGCAAATGCTTTCATTGTTCTACTTACAAAATCCCAGTTTACTCTGAATAAAAAACAAAAAATCAATAGTGGTATTCTCTTAATTCAGCACCCCTCTAGATCATCATTGTTCTATTAATGTTGTTGAATGTTTTCCACCCCCACACACACACATACACACAAAGCCACATTGATTCATATCTATCAATTTTGGCATTATAGACATAAACACTTTATAATCATGGTTTAGAATTGAAATTGGCATGTATGAAGCTGGATCTGATGGGTTTTGCCCATCTTTAGATATTGCAGCCACAAGAGCTTTCTTCCAGGATGTTGTTGCTCCTCCTCCTTTTAAAATACTGTTCAGTAAAACCTTCCAGATCTATATCACTGCCCTCCTAGCTTTCAGACATCCACAGGAATACCATCTGTTCCTGGAGACTTTCCTGTAAATTGGTTATACATCACCATTTTATCTCATCTCCTCCTGACCTAACTGTTAGTAATTGAGCCTCCTCTACCTCAAACCTGGCATATTTAAATCTTCCGTAAACATTTCCATTTGTACTTTTCCTTGATTTCCACATTTCTCTGCATTATACAGATTTTCATAAAATTTCCAAAATATTTCTAATACCTGTGCAGGATCTCTGTCAATTTTCCGTGTTATAGTCTCCCTAAGCTCAGCAACAACCCTTTCTTCTTTCTGTTACCTGAGTCATTGTGCTAAATGCTTTTTGTGCTCTGGAGTTGTTATCAAAATGACAGTTGTTTAACAGCAGTCTTTCTAAACTCATACATATTATCTAGATACTCCCTTATTTTCTCTGCACTCTGCAGTTGTGCTGCTTCTTGCTCTGTAAAATTCCTCTTATCCTGCAATACTTTAACCTTTGTCAGCCCTTCTAAGTAAGTATGGTTGCTTCTTAACCATATCTCTTTCTTTTATTTCTACCCTATTTTTAAACTCCACTTTCATTTAATCCCACTCCCTAGCTGTATTTTCTGAAGAAGATTCTGTCTTCCCTAATAAGTCTTGAATAATTTCTACTACCCATTCCTTAAATTCCTCTCTGTTTAATAGATGAATGGGTAAACTCCAGTACCTCATTTTTATTTTAGTTATTATTGTCCATTTAATCTGAAATAGTTATTGGTTGCTTATCAAAATTTTCAATTAAATGTATATGTTCCTATGAAATATTATTCCTTTGTTGCTTAGTCTAGTTTTTGTACCTTGGGGAATAATATGTAAATTCTGTCTGAGCTCCTACTACTGAAGTCACATCTTCCATAGCAAATATTTTCAGGAATTTCTTCAAAAATCTACCTTCTTGTGTTATATTTTCTTTCTAGGTCCCCCAGATACATCATCACTGTTGCAAATCAAATACCAGTCCTCATCTTGTAAGTAATATTTCCTACTGAATGCTAGTTATTTCTCCGAGAATTTTCTTAAGCTCCTTTGAAGCAGTTTTAGGTGGAGTATATGTGCATGCTGTCATAATCTTCCTCCCTTGCCATTAGCCGTTTAGTATCACAAGTCTGCCATTATCCCCCCCCCCCTTCCATCATGATTGGAGCTCCTCTATCAATTATTGTAAGTACTTCCCTTTACCTTTGTCCCATATATTCTGCTGGATAACCATCCTGTAAACATTTATCAAATTCACATGCAGAGTTCTTTCCAAATGTGTCTGCTGTAGCATGGCTATTTGCATTTTGCATTTTTAATATACTTTACTACTTTTTCTTTTTTGCATGTACCTGTGAGCTCATTCACATTCAAAGATAATATGCAAAGTGTTGCCATTATGACAAGAAGTTATTGCCACCTGTTATGTACAGCAGCTTTTTTTAAATGTCTAGTTTCAGCTTTTTTGTTACATGCGTACGCTAATATTTGGCAAGTTGAGCTTTTTTACAATTGTTTCCTTGTCATATCCATTTGAACCTGTTTCACATCTTACAAGACTTTTAACGAAAACCCTCAAACAAAAAGAACAAACACACCCCCAGAACACCCCAATAGGCTATTTATTTAATACAAATACACAAAACTATGTATATCTTCAGATAATGAAGTTTAATCCTCCTCACAGGAACAGTTGTCCAAGACAGCTACATTCACATGCTTGAATTGACCTGTAATGAAGATTATCCATCCTAAGATGCATTGTACAGCCTGTGCTTCCACTTACACCAAGGGCTGTCTGTATTTGCCTTGTCCTTTATTCCTCTCCCAGATGTAGAAACAACTTTAATGCTTTCAGAAAACATTATATTTAAGTCATAGAAACAAAGTATTCTGTTGTCAGCTTGTCTCCATAGTAACATGAGAACGAGATACAAAGTTGCCTTCAGCTACAAGCTTCTCATGTTGCACTGTGATCATTTATTTGCTAAAAGAAAACATTTTATTACAGTCAGTATTCTTTTATTTACATGCTTCAACTTAAAACTTGTTGTTAGATCAAACCAGGGGCCTTAATCCAGTCATTGCTGTATGTAAAAGTAAAAAAAAGCTTAGCAATTTTACTTGCATAATGCTCTTTTGTCCAGGGTTTCTTCTGTTTTTACATTGCAGTGCCCACATTTATTAAAATTGAACAAGAAAGCATTAAAATAACAGAAAAGGCTTAACTCTATAAAGTGCAATATGTTTCATAGTTTATAAAGTACTGTTAAGAACAAAAATTGTTTCATAGGTTCATAGGTTCATAGGTTCATACTAGGCTATCTGAGCCTATCGCATCGCTTTGTGGCTTACCCCACCCCTTTAGTATGGGAACTATACCCATTATTTTGCTGTGCCTCTGTCCATCCATTGGTCAAGATTTCTCTTGAACAAGGCCAGCGAGGTGCTCTGCCTCACATGTTTTGTTCCACAGCATATGTGGCTCTGATGGATCTAGATTTTTGAGGTGAAGCATATTCATCAAATCTGGGTTTGACATGGCCTTGTATGTTAGGCAAAGGTCACCTCTGAGCAAGCGGTGCGACTGAATAGAGCTGGAGTTCTTTCAGTCGGGCAGCATAGGACAGATTTTTGAGACCCTTTATCCTTTTGGTGAGGAACTTTTGTGGCCTCTCCAGCTGCTGCAAGTGTCGGGTCAGATACATTCGAATGGGGCATTGTACTCAATCATTGGTCTGATGAGTGATGAGTAAAGGGAGACTATGACCTCCCTTGATCTAGATGAGAATCCCTTCATGATAAGGTGGGCAATGTAGAAGGTCTTCCTGACTACTTTAGCTACATGGGTGTCGAATGACAGACTACTATCAACCTGGGTCCCCAGGTCCCTGATAACTTCTTCTGTGCTCAGTGGATTGCCACCTATTTGGTAGCTAGGGGTAACCTTGTTTTTATTTTTGGTATTTAACTTTAGGCCGTGGTTTTATTTACAGTTACCTCTCCCCCCTCAATGTTCTTCCAAACATTAATGACTTGAGGTAGAGATAAGCTTTGGAGTCCCCTACAAGTTTAACAAAGTCAAAAAGGTCCAATATTTACATGTTTTCTTGTTCCCCCATATTTCACAAATGCGACTAAATGCTTTGTAATCTGACATTTATTCATTAGTTTTACAGTTGCTGGCATTCTTCCTGTTGATCTCCATCTCCCAAAACCAGTCTCTGGTTCATTTCCAATGTACTCCTGGTTCTTGTATCAGAATGCTGTCTGTCTCCTTCCCTGTGATATAATACTATACATTATTTCCATTTTTTCAAAGACCTTTTTCCACTGAACCCTGCATGATGCTTTATTTCATTGTCTTTAGAGTCATTATTGTAGATGCCCCACCACTAACTTTTGAATTTTGCTTTGTTGCGTACTGTTGACAGTCAGCTATCACCAGCTCCTCATCTCATTCATCTGGTCTACTGGACTCACCTTAACCTTATCCAGGCTGAACCCAAGACAAATCCAGGGTCAACAAGGAGATGAAGGATGCTGGTACAGCATCATACTGCTGTGAGTAAATATCCCCATTTCCCACCACTTCATGAGTCCTGGGCCAGTGAAGAGATGGACACTAGTGTAGCATCATAGTGCTGCAAATAGTGGGCTGTATCCTCACCACTCCATGATTCCAGGACCATGAAGAAGATGATGGATGCTAGTGCAGCATTGTACTTCTGTGAGTAGTGGGTCCTGTCTCCCTCCACTCCATGAGTCCAGGGCCAGCAAGGAGATGAAGGACGCTGGTGCAGCATCATACTGCTGTGAGTAGAGCACCCTGTCTCTCACCACTCCATGAGTCCAAGGCCAGTGAGGAGATGAAGGATGCTGGTGTAGCATCATAGTGCTGTGAGTATTGTGTCCCATCTCCCAAATCTCCCACCATTCCATGAGACCAGGACCAACGAGGAGGAGAGGGATGCTGGTGCAGCATAGTAGTGCTATGAGTAATGCGCCCCATCTCCCTGCACTCCATGAGTCTGAGGCCAGCAGGGAGATTAAGGATGCTTGTGTAACGTCATAGTAGTGTGCCTTAGCTTCCTAATCTCCCACCACTCCATGAGTCCAGGGCAAGCAAGGAGATGGACACTGATGCAGCATCATAATGCTGAGTAGAGCACCCTTTCTCCTACTACTACACTACAGTCTTGAGAACTCCAGAGTCACTGCCTTCGGGAGGTGCATACTTCCTTCTATACTTGCACAACCTTCTGACTAAGCAGCATAGTGTTGATCCATACTGCTAATGCAGCATGGATTTCACCAGGCTCGTAACTCCAGCAAGCCTAGGCTACCTTCCTACCCCTAGGATGTGTAAGCTCAGGCCAGTCTCTTAATCCCTTTCTCCTGCTGCAGGCACCTCCAGCATGTGATGGTAATCAAATGCAGGTCATTTGGGAGCAGTAGGGGCTTTATCCCTCTGTTCCATGGGACTGCCCCTTTTTGTTTTTTGTAAGATAGAATAGTCAGATTAGTAGCACAAATAAGTGAGAAAAAAGTAGCTGATTTTATAAAACCTATAAGGGTCTTGTGCAGTTACTCATTGCTCAGTCAGTATCCTGGGTAAAGATATCAGGTCTATATTACATTATTGAAAAACATGTTCATCGAACACGTAGTCATCGACCAAAAATCAGGGAAAACACTAATCACTGAACAGCCACTTCAGCAAATTTTTTCCCAGGGGGAAAAAAAATTGCTTGGCCAAACATAATACAAACTTTCAAACCCTACAAAGTGGGAGCACACCCCCTAACTAAATATACCAACTCTGAGATTGCACCTCAGTGGGGAAAAGGGCAAATCCTCAACAACGGGCAAGCGTTTTTTTCCCCTGGGAAAAAATTTGGTGAAGTGTCCGTTTGGAGATCAGTGTTTTCGCTATGTATTGGTCGACGAATATATTTTCAATAACGTAATATAAGACCAAAGATATTGGATTTATTTGCATTTATGCTTTTGCTGCCGACGTATATTTGAATAACAGTTTACAGTAATAGAGTTGGTTGCCATAGGCCATATGATAAATTGAATGCTGTGATAAATTACAAAAGGAAGTAGAGAGACATTTCAAGGAAAGCTACAGTACAGACACTGCATTTTCAGGTACAGACACTAAGCAGATGGAACGCTACTGAAATCATATTTTTTTTCTCTGTGAAAGTCTAACAATAAGGTTGAGGGGAAGGAAAGGTGTCCTTTGACAATAATAACTACATATGCACATAGTTGTCCTTTAGTCCTCTGTCAGGAAAGGTTTGTTTCTTTCACTACCTAATGGAGTTCATAACCATTATACCAGACTAGTCTGTATATTGAATCCCACCAGCATCTCTAGTAAGAAATTAGTAAGCTACAAATGTCTTTGTAGACTAGCTCATGCCAAATGTCTTCTGGTGTACTGTGCCAGTATGTTGTACTTTAGGCTACTTTTTTAGGGAATAACACAAAGGTTCTAAGTATTTTCATTCACCTGGAATGGTACATTCTTGGAATGGTAAGTGCTCATTTCAGTTCAAGGTATTCATTCCTTGCAAGTAACACACAAATGCCAGCTTACTGCCAACACAGTGTCATGTCATAGAGATATAGAGCAGCATTCATTTGGTAGGGGTGTGTAGCTTAAAATCACTTGGAAAATTACTTTGCCATAGAAATGTCAGCATGTATGACATTATTTGTGCCTTTAATTAGTTTGTGGATGAACAGTCAATGTTTTGTTGTTTAAGACTGATATACACATGGGTGTTTTTCAGTATCCCTGCACTTTGCTGATTTGGATTTCTGCATGTAGGTGGATGGAACTGGTGTGTTTTTCATAGTCAGTCTTAATTTTGGCTTCTCCTTCCTCTTCCTCCTTTTAGTGGAATCTTCACACTTCATTTACTTTCATTACTTCTTTAAAGTCTTATTACCAACCAAAAGGTCACATCTAAATGCTTTCTTAATTAAAATCTTTATACAAAATGTTCAGGTGCAAACCAGAAGAGTTTGGATTCCCCCTCCCGAGTCGTCCTCTACTTTTAATTTCTAGGATGTGAGCAGAATTTGAGAAAGAACTGTATTGCTGCAAATGAAATAAGATGCAAACCATTAGATGTGGTTAACATTTTTTCTTTTTTTTGAGTTTGTGTATTTTTGTAAATTTTAATTTATCCTTAATTGGAGATAAACATGGGCTTATTTTTTATCTTGTGTAGCCAGTTCTGAAAATTAAGACTGCTCACTTTATTTTAATTAAGTTACTTCTTTGAGTTAATTAGGTATATCACAGCATGACTAATGAAATAAAGCCACAAGCTTGTACCTTTTCAGAAGGCATTTCACTCGCATTGAGTACTGTTGTAAGAAGTCTTGAGTTTTTACTTCTTGCAGTTTACACATTTTTTGCACCATACTCCGAGTAATAGCTTGCTTGTTAGTTAACTAGTGCTATCTTTACAGTCTGACGTCGCCATTTTCACTCAATGTACTTAAGTAACTTTACAACACTGCTTTTACTGAGGCTTTATATCTAAATGCTGTATGTGCTGTTTCTTTCAGCTCTGCGTACATATTGGCTTACGAGTGAAAAACATTTGTTCTTATTATAATGTGTATGTTCTGTAGAATTAACTACATAGGTGTTTTATGCAAGCTTGTATACGTTTTTCTGGTTAACTGTGCATTATTTTAACTTTTCTGAAATTAATCATGTTTGTTGTACCACCAACCAGTTTTATTTATAATATGCTTAAATTATGGGACCAACAAAAAAAAGCATGTTATTTCATTGGCTTACTCTGTCTTGGAGTATTATACTGCAGAGGGCTGTTAGTAAAACCAGTGATGTCACTACCATTCAAAGCAAAACATGTATGATTGGAACTAAAATGCTCTGTTTTGAGATATGTTTGCATTTTTCTGTTTTTAGATATTCAGGCTTTTCTGGTCACTTCATGTGGCTGTGAATTTTTTTTTTGCATTTATTGCCTTCTGTCAGCATTCAAGACCTTAACTATTGAACAGACTTATTTTTTGCCCACATTTTAATGTTTCTTTGTTCTGTTGGTGGATCTTAATTATCACTGCTGGAAAAGTTATGCACTTTTAACTGTACTGCACCTTGAGATTTGCTGTTTTCTCTTTGCAAAGCGCACTGATTTGAAGGCAGCAGTATTGTAACATACTGTGTAGTGCATGATGCTTATGTGACTTAACTGCATTTAAATGCAGTGAAACCTAATGTCACTTTTATGTGACATGCAGTAGTGAGATGGAATTAAACTTTTTGTATGTTTTTAGCCAGACTTGATTGAGAAGCAAAAGCAAATTGTAACACTTTCCTGCCAGTTTAACTGCTTTCAACGTAGTCCCTTGAGTTCATGAGCATTCTGAGTGGAATAAATTATAAAATCAGTGAGCACATTTTAGTTAAATCACTTACACTTCTTCAGTAACGCCAAGTTACCTGCCAGCTTCAGTGGTGCTTAACATTACATTAATTGCAGTTCTAGCTGCAGTAATGATTTTTTTCAAACAGAATGTTTAGACGATGACTAAGACTGTTGGAATACTAGGGGTATAATTTTTACACTTTTTTATTGTTATCAGGCTTATTCTTGTAAATTGTCTGAGGCCTAGGGAGAAAAGCTCAGAATCAAATCTAAGTGCAAACACTACAGAGTACTGCCGTTTGAAACATCAAGAGACAGAATGCTTACCAAACGTTTGGTTATGTCAAGGGCAGGTCATGCCTACTCAACCTGTAGACCTCTTGAAGAAGATCACCAAAGCAATGGATGAGGCCAAAGCATTTGATGTAATACCTCAGTCAGACGTAGCCATACTCATAAAATTAGGTATAAACCCATATGGCCCTGATAGTATCCCAGGCTGTATTCTGCACCACCTCCAGCAAGAACTGGCTTTGGTATTGAACACCCTATTCAACCACAGACTAAGTGCAGGCTTCATTCCAGTAGAGTGGAGAACTGCCATTGTCATCACCTTGCACAGAGGTGGTGCCACTACTGACCCTGGAAACCATTGCCCAATTAGCTTGACAAGTCTGATCTGTAAAGCTGTGGAGTGTATTATTATGGATCTCATAAACAAGAACATAGGCAGTCTCGTAGCACTTGACCCCACCAAGTTCGATTTCGTCAGAGGCAGATCTTACCTGTTGAACCTGCATGACTTCTTTGAGATTATCACCAAGGCCCCTGGATGAGGGAAAGTCAGTACATACAGCTTACCTTGACTTGGCTAAGGCCTTTTTCAGAATCCCCACTTGTGCATCATCGAAAAGCTAATACAACTTGGCATAAATCCCTGTCTCATCAAATGGGTGGCCAACTGGCTCACCGACAGGACCCTAAAGGTCAAAATGAGCACCGCCACCTCTGATAGCAGACCTGTCACTCGTGGAGTTCCCCAGGGATCTGTCCTGGGACCCCTGCTGTTTGGCATCTACTTCTCAGATGTCCAGGTAAAGACATGTCCTGTGGCTGACCAAGTCTGTGGACAAATGTAAGTTGGGTGCTGTCATTGATTCCCCAAATTGTTAACGTACTGCAAGGGGGGGGGGTCTCACAGCAACTAATGACTGGTGCCAAAGCCATGGCCTCAAGATAAACACAGCAAATGCATCATCATACCATTTGGCAAAAATATGGTCCCTACTTGATTACCACATCAGCGGCAACCCCCTAAACACGCAACCTGTGGTGAGAGACCTGGGTACTCAATTGATAACAATCTCACATTTGACCATCATGTAGTGGCAGTGGTCAGAAAAGTCTTTTATTTGGTTCATCTCATAAGTAAAGGGATTGCATCCAGAAAAAAAAGAGGTTATTTACTGCTCTATACTCCTCCCTTATTAGACCGATAATTAAGTACAACTCCCTGTTTGGCATATACCCTCTCCAAACATCTGCACCAACAGGAAAAGCCACAGAACTACCTCGTAAAGAGAATCCTTTGTCTCCAACACCTGTCCTATGTGAGCAGGCTCAAATCACTATCACTCTTCTTGATATCGTACAGATTGCTCAGAGGTGATCTCTGTCTTGCCTACAGGGCAATCTTGGACCCTGCCCTACTAGAGATGCTCCATATCCATAAATATAACTCCTCGTGAAAGGCCTAAATCTAATATGCGACATCAACAAAACCTGCTGGAGAGACAGGTTTGTCTCCAAGGGGCTGCCCCATCTCTGGAATAGACTTCCCTTACACGTCAAATAGTGTACCTCGCTAACCATCTTCAAGCGCAGCCCTTGATGAGTGGATGGTAAACTACAAATTTGTCACAGGGGTTCCACCTGTGTCCCTCATTAATAGGGGTGACAGGTGCTAACTGAGTTTTCTTTTTGGTGATAAACTCTTGGCTAGGCTTGTAAGGGCCCCAGGGCCATTAGCCTAGTAACCTCCTGTGATCCTATGTCTCCCACAGGATAGCCAGCTGTCTCACAGATAGGACCCAAGAAGTTAGGGTAGTGGAGTCTACTTCCACAAAGAGGCCGTTTACTTATGGATTACCTCAAGCCTCAGTGCTGGGGCTGCTGCTTTTTAGTGTCTACTTCTCTGAAGTTGTGGCCAACACCAAAGGCCTTTGGCTGACCAATTTTGGAGGTGATTGTGAAGTAGGAGCAGTCATAGAATCTCCCATTGACACAAATACTGGCCAAGAAGGTTTGACACAGACTAAAAACTGGTGTCAGATCCATGGTCTAAAACTGAAAGCCAAGAAATGCTCACTAGTTTCCTCTGGGTAGACAGCTACTCCTGGAAACTACCACATTGATAATACAACCCTAAGAGTAAACCCAGTAGACAGGGATTTGGCTGTACTTGGAGAGTAACCTGCCTTTGACCATCATTTGTCTATGGAATAAAGGAAATTATTCTATGTCATGTAACTTATAAGGAAGGGTATGGCATCTAGGTCTAATGATGTCACTATTCTGTTGTTTCTGCCCCTTATCAGACCAGTCATTCTGTACAACACCCTCTTTGGTATGTACCTGACCAGGCATATGCAACAACTAGGGCATCCACAGAAGTTTCTTACCAAAAGAATACATGGCCTGTATAACACGTTCTACACAGACCACCCTATCCCTGTACTCAGTCTCCTGCAGATTGCTGAGAAGGAGTCTATGGTTGGTCTACAAAGCATCCGCTGATCCTACTCTGATGGACCTATTGCATATCTGCAAAAGAAATATGATCATTCTTTTCTGATCTAGTGACCTAAACCTTGTTTGCAACATAAATAGGACATATTGGAGACACCAGCATGTGTCTCAGGGAATACTCCTTCTCTGGAATAGCCTTCCCATCCAAGTGAAGCAGTTCTTCCTTAACCCAGTTCAAGCATAACTTTGACCAGTGGAGAGAGATTTGGAAATGTACCCCTTGTCTGGCACCTTTGCCTCTAGTAGACAGAGGTAGCCTATAAATGCTTGACACTTGGGAGTAATTAGAGTAGTAATCATCTATGAACCTATGAACGAGCTTTGCATGTCTACTGCATTAATTATGGAGTTTCTGAATTATTTAGATCAGAAATACCCTAGCTAATTACTTGTAGTTTGTGTGACATAGATAAACATGGTCATTTACCCAAAACAAGTACATCTGGGAATAATCTGAGTTTTAACATCCAAAGTATGTATTCAGAATTCATATTTATTTATTTATTTGTCTTTTTATTTGTCAGTGTTGACTGGGAAAGTCCGACTGGGCAGAGCCCATTTTCAGGGGAGGCTCAGGGAAAAAAGCTCCACCATAGTACATTTATATTAACAAGTGAATTTTGGACAGTTCTCATTAAACAACAAGCATAATTACAAGACAGGTATATACAGTAAAGTATTTACATCAACCATTATAAGTCTATACAGTTTTTCCAGCTGTAAAATCTTACAGAAGTAAATTGATTTGATAGAGTGGAAAACATTATTTTAAGGGAGTTTCGTGTTCTTACATTTCAGTAAAGAAAGGTTTTCAAGGAGTTCAAGACAATGAACTAAGTTATAAAATAATTTGTAAAAAGTTCAACGGATATAATAAAGTAAGTTTTAAAATTATATAGGAGGGGAGGGAAGATAGTAGCTATGCATAGGTGGGTAGTGGTATTAGCATATGACTGAGAGAGCAAGATTTTGGATGGGTTCTGTTTAATCTGCCTGTTCCAAGTTGGTGCATCTAGAAGGTTTGCAACTTAGGTATACAGGAGATTCATAAGGAACGTAGAGCCGTGGATGGGACAGTTAGAAAAGGAGCAAGATGAGAAGTGTTGTTTAAGGGGGGTAAAAAGGGATGTATTAATTCAAGTGCAGGCAGGAAAGTTTTTAGAGGGTGTAATGATTCAAGTAGAGGAGGGCAAAAAGTAATAGGCAATAAGAAGTTTATGCTTTTACTAGAGTTTTCAACCTGGTGATGAACATGAGCGTGAGCAGGTATTGTTTGAGTTGGATTTTATAGCTTGGGTTTGTTAATTATTTTTACTTGTGTAGGGATGGCATTCTAGAGTTTGGAGATGTATCAGGAATATAGTGAGTCCCCCCACGATAAATTATTTGCTTTAGTAGTACTTAATAGAAATTTATCCCTAGAATGGAGGTCTCTTCTGGGTGTGTAGGGCAGTAATATAAATAATATGTTTTTTAATGCAGGGCACTGTTCAGGAAAATAGCTGAGTGTATGTTATGTAGTTGCTAAGCTGTAGCCAGTTTAGTTGCTTTAGGCTTGGCAGTGGCGAGCTTAGTGTGCAGTGTTAGTAGCAAATGCAGCTACTTTGTTGTAACAGGAGGCTCATTTGGATTTTAGTGTAGAGCTTAGGATTGTAAGGATAGGCAAATTATATAAAAGGGTTGGAAGCAAATAAGGTAGGGCTAGAGGTTTTTCTTGCAGGTTCTGTAATGTACTGTTTTTCTACTGGGTCTTTTTAATTGTTTGAAAAATATGTTGATCAAGTTTAACATAGTCATCTATTACAGTGCCTGGTAATTTAGTCTGTAGTACTACCTCAGTTTTAGTATTATTTGCAGATGTAATCAAGAAAGATTGTTTTTGATGGAGATTATGTGTTGGGACAAAGAGCATCAGTTTTGTTTTATCGGGACTAAGGAGTAGGTATGAATTTTTCAGCCAGGTCTTGATTGAAGAGAATGAAATTTGAGTGATTTCTTGTAATGTGGATGTTTCGGCGGCTATACATTATTAAAGTCAAATCCTCTGTGTATTATACTATATTTGTTTGGTTTATGACAGTGTGAAGCTTGTTTATAAAAAAATTAAAAAAGGGGGTCTTAGTATAGAGCCTTGAGGGACACCTATGTTAACTGGAAGAGAGGTCCTGTTGCCATTTGACTGCTTGTTGCCTTCCAGGTAGATAACTAAGGAACCATCTAAGGGAGGATAGAGAGAGATCCATAGAAGAGAGTTCAGCAAATAAATGCTGGTGTGATACAATGTCAAAAGCTTTGGATAAGCCTAAGAACACAGATGTCACTAGGTTACCATTGTTCCTATGCTGGGTTATAGTGTTGGATAAGTGAGGGAAGGGTGGTGGTTGTGCTGTGGTGGGTTCTGAAACCCCGCTGTATTTCCGTCAGTGGATTATTTGAATATAGGTGATGTAGAAGCTGAGCATGAATACATTTTTCAAATATTTTTGATAGGAGGCAAGGATTGTTATGGTCCTGTAGTTATTCAGCTGTGGAGATTGTGCCACATAATGGATTTTTTTTCCAGATGGAAAGAACATAGTTTTCAGATGTGGATCTATTTATCAGCATAAAAACTGGAAAAACAATTGCATCTGCAGCCATTTTTAAGTAATCAACAGCTAGGGTAGTTGGTTTTAGCTTGTGAAGGAGATTTTTTAATGGTGGAGGGAAGGTACTGAGCTGAAGTCAAGTAGCTAAGGATATTTAGCAGAGCCTGCTGACACTGAGAGGGTAGTAGAAGTATTAAAGTTTGTGAGGGACAATATAGTCTGTATAAAGTAGTTGCTAAACTGTGTGGGAATTGAATCAGTAGTATAGTTTGACATAGGGGTTGAGGGTTGATAATTTGGCCTGTATGTAAACGTTTATGGATGTCCAGAAGAGTTTTGGGTTGTTTTGATGTTTATTTTGGAGGATGTTGTTATGTTTCCTGTTTCTTAGTTGCCTGAAAAGTTGAAATATATTTTGTGTTCTATCTTTGAGCCACTCTTTCCAGGGTTTGTCACGCTGTAGCATTCATTTCCTTTGTTAGCCATGGTGCAGGATTGGTTTTGGCCCTTTTAGTACATACTGTGGGAAGGTTATAGAGAATTTTTAGGAATATCTCATTGAAATGTGAGACAGCAGAGTCTAAGGGCATATATTTTAGTATTTCCCAGTTATATTCTCTTAAGGATTTGATAAAAGTGTGTTTGTCAAAGTTTTTTGGGTTGCAAACTTGGATGTAATTTATATGTTTATCTTGGATATCAAAACTTCTGAAAGTGTAAGTACGTTGATGGTCACTTAGGCTGTCTACAAGGCTACTGGCTACACTAACTTTTGTTGGGTCTATTATTCAGTCTAAGACCGATTGCCTACCAGTACTTTTGTGAACTCTAGTTACTGATAGAATTTACTGTGTAAAGCTGTATAGGTTTATGGAATCAGTTGGGGTGCTGCTATTGATAAGCTGGCAGTCTAGAGTTAGGTCTCTTAGTATTACAGTTTCATGTTGTTCGTGGTGGGATATTTGGTATGTGATATTGTCCACAGTGGTATTGTTGTTACCTGGTGGGATATATATGATTGCTAAGCAAAGCGTTTTCCTTTTAATGATTTTGAGATGTGATAATAGTAGTTCTTCAGTATTAAACTGTGGTATCACCTGCGCATATGCGGTTATGTTTAGGAAATTCTTGTAGAGGATGGTTATTCCACCTGCCTGCTTATTTTTCCTGTCAAGCCTAGTTATACTGAAACCAGGTGGGGTAATTTCATTGGCATTTGTATCTTTTTTCAGCTATGTTTCTGTTGCTATGGTTGCATATGGGGAGTATGTGGCAGTACAAGCATGAATGACCTGAATTTTATTGCATATGCTTCTAAGACTGATATTTAGGAAGAGAAAGCAGAAACTGGGGGATATGAGAGAAAAAGAGAATGGTTCATTTAATGGTGTGCTGTTGGTGTGGGTTTTTTGCTATTGTGTGGATCCAGGATTGGGATGAATGTTTCCACATTTTGGGGGGGATTTTATGAAGGAAAGTATAAAGCCCAATGCACTTGTGCTTTAGTTTTATTGGATTTCATATGGTAGCATACTTAGATTTAAGATACCTGTAACTTAAAAACAAATGTGAGAAGGTTTGGTGGTACACTGTGGTTGCTGTGGTGATTGACAGACTTAGTAACTGTTGTTATAGTGAGTGAGGGGTTTTAGGACTATTAATTATATTTATTTGGGAGGTATGGCAGTTGGTAAAGAAGAGTCATATATAATTAGTGCTCTGGGAGCCAAACTGTTAGCACTTTCTTGCCATCAGAGTTCACTGTCCCTGCAGGCTACGAGCGATCAACTGTTATCTAGCACTTCACCAAGGCTAAGCAGATAGTACCTACCAGGGAAACCTTCCACTTTGTCTTTTCTTTTGAAGAAAAGGTTTACTTTTTCAAAGAAAAGTTGTTATTCAGGCTAACCAATGTGTTTTAGTGGTTGCCACTAAAAAAAATTTTAGTTAAGAAATTAATTTTCTGTTAAGCTACTTTTGTGGAGGGGAAATGTTTTAAAAGTACATTTTGCAGAAAATCTTTACTTGTTTGTGTAAAAAAAAAAAAAAATTAGTTATGGGCTTGGACTAGTATTCTTTAGGGATTGTCCCTGAATTTTACACCTTAAATCTGTATTTTTCCTTTTGAGAGGTTCACAGACTTGTTCAAGCTTCACTGTATGCTTTTTAGGACTCTCTCAGTTAACCATAGAGCAGTCTTTGGGCTTTTTGATTCTTTGCTCCCTCTTCCACAAGAAGAATAACATTTCTAGAAAGTCTTCAGTAGTCAGGCTGGTTTCCTCAATTCCTCAGCTACCTATGGGTGAATCTGCTGTAGCCAAGCCAGGTTCCTCAACCCGCTCATCCTTGTCTCTGGGGCTGTTGGGTTTGTCTTTGTCATACAAAGGAGAGCCACTCTTGTGGGTCTTGCGGGAGGGTGCTGGCTGTGGTCTGCCATAAAACCAACCTTTGGTGCTTAATTCCAGGATAGAACGCTATCCTTGAGTTGGTCTTTTTGTAGGGAGCTTCCTAGGCAGCAAAAGCATACACTTAGGCATCTTTCTTCTCCTGTTCCAGACAGGATAGTCTTGAAAGGTTTGGCTGAGTTTTGCAAAAGTCTTCTTCCAAGCATTTTGTTCTTTTAATTCTGAAACCTCACTGAATACTGAAAGAAAAAGAAAGATTTTCTTCTCTTTCAGATTCTGATTCCCAGTCTGATAGAGAATTATAATGGGATGTTTATTTTCCCCCATTACCAATGCCACAAGAGGCGACATCAGATTTTGTGAAAGTATTTCTTTAAATTATCCCCCAACAAGTTATCTTTTTCTGAAACTATTTGCAAAATGAAGGAAGTGATTGAAATTCCAGCATTTCAAGAAACATGTTATGACTTGTAGCTGGAATTGTCTCAGCTATCAGCTGTCCCTTCAGGTTTCCTAACTTTTGAGGATGTTTCTTTGACATATTGCAGGATGCCTGACAGCCTTCTACCTTCAGAAAGTCTGCTAAAGTATGTAAAGTTCCCCAGACTCACAAATACCCTTTTTTCTAATCCCAGATCTGGTCCTGCAGTTATTTTGCTGGCAAAATCATCTGAGGCCAAGCATATTGTGATTGCCAATCTTATCCTCTCTTGATGAGAAAAAGAATGTTTTTGATAGATTTTGGGATAAAGGTATGCTCATCTTCTTCTTTAGTCTCCAGAATTCTAAATTGTCAAGCTCATATGTCAAAATTTATGCTTGCTTTTTTTTTTTTTTGCTTTAAAAATATGCAAAGGTTAAATGATAACTTTCTCTCTTTGGAGATTAAAGCTTCTCAGTTAACCAAATACTCTTTGAAGTGTGCTTATGACTCTGTTGATGCTTTGTCCAGAACAACTGCTACTGGATCAGTAATGAGAATGTTTACTTGGTCAGAATTTACCAGAATATGTTAAAATTGAGAAATTGTGTACACCTTGAATAGAGGTGTTTTGTTTGGGCCCTCTGCTGAGGTCCTTAAAGATTTGATTTAAAAGGGAAATAAATTCAGGAGGTGTTCAGATTTTTCACCCCACAATGCCACAGTTTAACAAGCATTTCCTCCTTGTTCAGGATCCTTTTGTAAGAAACAAAATTAAACAGTATCAGCAAAGTTCAGGCAAGTGGAATTTCAAAAAGCAAGGGTAAGAAGACTCAAACAAGAAATTGAAAGCCTCCCATAAACAAGGACAATCCAAAACTGCAGACTGTGTGTCCCTCCTACCCTGGTAACCCAACAAATCCTTCTCCAAGCCACCATCTTCATTTACCTCAGTGACTTTAGATAGCCTTAAACAAGTGGGTCTTGAAAATCATTCAGAAAGGATACGTTTGGCAGTGGGAGTCCATTCTTCCTTTCCACGAGTCTACTCCTTATCTGCTAAGCTAGACTTCCCTGTTTTCTCCAGTCTTGGACCAAAGTAGAACCATCCATCCATTCCAACCACAACCCCTTTTCCCATTTTTGCACATGGGGTCAGGGTGTTACTTCAACAGTGACAGTCATCTAGAGGAAGGTTTATACCGTCAGGTGCCTAGCCCTGCTGCGGTAGTTCTTTCCAGCTCACACACTCACATGCATACTCACATCTGTGGCCAGTTTAGAGTGTCCAGTCCACCTACTGCATGTATTTGGTCTGCGGGAAGAAAGCAGAGGACCTGGAGAAAACCCACCCAAGCACAGGGAGATTATACAGACTCTGCACAGAAGGCATCCCAGCCAAGAATCAAACCAGGGAACCTCTTGCTATGAAGCGACAACACTATCCGCTGTGCCCCTGTGCTACCCACTCATTCATAGAACCAGTCCCTTCAGAAAAGACAGGGAAAGGATTTTATTGGAGTATCTTTCTAGTGCCAAAGAAGAAAGCAGGTAGTTGAAGAACAGCTCTAAGTCTTCTTTTCTGAAACTTCACAAAGTCCCAAAGTTCAAAATGCTTTACCCTTCAATCTCTGTGTTGCTCATTGTTCTACCTTTCAGTTTCTTGGTAACTTTAGACCTAAAATATGCTCATCACACCCCAATTCTGAAAATATTTAAAATGTCTTTGTATGATTTTGTAAGTTTGTCTTACGTTTTCATTTCCCTGTTTTGCCCTTTAGGCTAGCCACAACTCATAGGGTGTTTACAAGGAGTGTGGCTCCAGTTGCAGTCAACTGCAGATTGCAAGGCATTCACAATTTCCATATTTAGATGACTATCTTATTTTGCAGTCTCTTTCAAAATGTCAGGAATTATTGCCCTGGGTAAAGAATCTCTTCTCAGTTTAGGATTCAGCTTAATTTATAGAAATCCTCTTTCATTCCTTCTTAATGGATAGTGTTTCTGGGATGCCTTCTTGCCACATATCTCATGAGGGCTCTTCTTCCTTAGGGCAAAATGGTTCTGTTTAAGAAAGTTTCTGGCATTCCACAAGCAGTCTGTACCTTCAGGTAGGGAATATCTCAGGATTTGGGGGGGGGGTTATGCCTTCAGTGATTCTTATTATTCCTCTTGCCAGAGTTTACATGAGAAAAATTTGGTGGTTTCTCAGGTTGGTATGATCCCAACACCCAGCACCCACTGTCTTTTCAGATCTCATTGTTGGGGCTTGCCAAAAGGGCATTCATTAGGTGGGCGAATCAGTTAACTATCAATTCATGTTTTCCTTTCATTCTTCCAGCCCCTCCTGTTTCTGTAACAACAGGTGCCTCAGACTTTGCTGGGGGGGGGGGCTGTTTTCAAGGGAGTCCAGGCTCTGTGGAACAAGCAGAACAGACTGAATGCATACCTGTCAAAGAAATGATGGCATTTATAAATGCTCTTAAATCCCCAAGTCCTCTTTGGACTCCAGACCCTGTGCTAGTAATTCTAGACAACACCACATCGATGTGGTATGTAAATAAACGGGGTTGTCAGATTATACCCCCTTTGCAGACTTATTTTTCTTGTCTGGAATCCAACAACTCATCTCAATGTTTCCTTTCAAGCTTCCTACATTCTGTCAAAGAGATGTACTGTTGCATATAATATAAGCATGACCCCCATGAATAGAAACTAAACCTGGGGATCTTCCAGGAATTGATCCCACTGTGGAAAACTCAAGTACATCTATTTGCCCCAAATTACAGCAGACAGTTAAAGAAGTTCTCATCCTTGATTCCTTGCAAACAGGCCTGGAAAACAGGTGCCTTCTCATTTCTATGGATTGGAATGTTCCTGTATACCTTTCTACCATGTGTACTGATTTTAAGGTTCATTCAAAAGATTCAGAAGGATTCCCCAATGCTTGTAGTCACTCCCGTTTGGCCCAGGCAATTGTGGCTCTCCTTTCTTTTGATAATGGCCAGCAGCAGTTACCACAGCGTTCCTCACAGAATGGATTTATTTACAGTCTGAAATTTCTTCAACTGCTTGAATGATAGAGTTTTAATACCTTTTAGGTACTTATGTTCTAAGGACATGCAGCAGATATAGAAGGAGTCTAAGAATCCTGCTGCTAGTTGATGTCAAAGAAAGAACCAGGGCCCTGGGTGCCACTGTTTCTTCAGTATTTGTGTTGAGTTACTGTCTTCTGGCGTATCTTCTCTTCTGTTAATATTCACCTTTTGGCCATCTTTGCTCATCTGCCCATGCATAGATTCCCCCCTTTCCACCCAGTCACAAGTCAGTTTTTGAAATTTTTTTTTTCTTTTTTTTTGGAAACAGCTGCATTACCTTTAGCTTTTGTGATAGATATACAGATGTATTTGCTGTTAAACATTATTTGCCGCTACAGTGGGTACTGCTAACTGCACTTTTAGATGTGCAGGGATATTTTTGTATGTATTTCTAACTCCTGACCCTCTGACATTTGTAATGTAACACAAGGTAGAGGACTGCCAATGCTTGCTGTTATGCCCTTAGAATAATATTTTGGGCTGGGTCTTACTTGCCTCTTGCTGTTGACAGAATTTATGGATCCACAATATAGAAATTGCAAATGGTTTTGAAGTTGTCTTGGATTACCATTTGGGCAGACATGAAACGCTATGAAAATGAAACAAGTTAGTTTGTGTAAACAGAGATTAGGCAGTATGCTGTGAGACATCTAATAGCTTGGAACTAGTATAATGTTTTGCGGTCCCAGTTCACGGCCTAGCAGTGTGTGTGACTTTTGAGTTGCAGTTCTGATTATGCCTGCAGAGACCTTAAATCTGTTTTCATTTCTCTGTCTTAATTGTGAACTCAAGCAAATATGACCATCGGTATCATTTCAGAGTGGAAACCATTGAGCTTAGTCACAAATGTGTCATATTAATAAAAGCTTCTGATGATAAACAGAACACAGATTTTAGTTCATGTTCAGTACAGTGCTTATGTAGGCAGAAAAGTGTACTGAGTGGGAAGCAAGGTTACTGGAAAGCATATTCTGTACTGGATGCTTTCAAATGTTTCTGCTTATGCTGTCCCACATGATAGTACCACCATAGTTTTATGGTCTGCAATAGGCTTGCCCTCAAAGTAACACTGAAAAACACTTTGTAATCTACAGTGTTGTGTGCAATTCAGTGTGAAAGGTAGCATTCACCAATAAAATAAAACTCACCTAAAAGATATAATCTCCTTTCTGTCATGTCAGAATTATTTATAATCATACCTGCTAAGCCAATCCAAATGTAAATGCTTTTCAACTGGCTACACATTTCCTCACACCATTTTTAACAAAGGTTTTCAGTAATACAACTACTCACTCCTTAATACTCATAATACTTCAATTCCCCTCCTTTACATACCCCCCACTGACCCTTCATCCTCCTTTTTTCTGTAATATATACTGTTCGATGTGTGGCACTACATAATCTCTGCATGCTTGCTATGGAAATGATGCTTCATGCCTTTATATTTCTTGTGTAATATTTTATGTGTTGTATAGTATGCAGTATATGTCATTACATTCTACCTTTGGACAGGACAGAGACTGAAACTGGTTACTGGTGATTCAGCATTCAAGTAAACTCAAAAAATGTTTCAGTTTTATGATGCCATTTCACACTACATTGTTCTGAATTTTATTAATTTATTGACATTTGTTAAATGGGTTTGTCCAGCTGGGCTTGTGGCCCATTTTCAGTGGAGACCCGAGGAGAAAAGCTCCAAAAAAAAAACACAAGCAGTTTGCAGAGAATGAAACATTTGAGTCAAAAATGTGGTCAAAATCAGTTAGACAAGAACGTTAGAGAGACCAAGCAGAAATGCAAACACATGATATATACATATCAATATTTTTACAGACTAAAAAATATATTTACATATTTACAGAAAGAGTTAAGTCCAACAGTATTGATTGTAGAGATTAAGAAGTATCCATAATAGTGGACTACTTAGCTGTATGTAGAAGGACTGAAAAGGTATATAGTAGGGTTGTGGTGAGCTTAAGTAGGGGCCTGACAAGGACATATTTTGGGAGTTGAGTAGATGAAGTTTTTCTTTAAAGTGGGATGGGTGAATGATGGAACAAATGTCCCTTGGGAGTTTGTTCCAGGCTTTGGTGACGGAGTGTTTGTAGAGGAATTTCCCAGCTATTTTTTGGGTTGGTAGATTTGTAGTAGTTGCTGATTAGAGGTACAGAGAGTCTGCGGAGGAGTGTAGATAGAGATGAAGGAAGAGAGAGCATGGCAGGATGAAGGTTTGTAAAGAATGAAGTGTAACATTTGAAGTTGTGACAGCAGTAGAAGATGGGGGAATTTTAACCAGTCGAGAGTATTTAGGGCAAGGCAGTGACGTGTATTGTATGGAGAGTTTGTAATAAATCTAGCTATCTTGTGGTAAGTTTGTTGGAGTTTGTTTTAAGTAGTAATTTGGATGTTGGTGAGTACTGGGGTAACATATAGAAGGGAGGGGAGGAGAAGAGCTTGTGCAAGGGAGAGTCTGACATTTGTAGTTAGAAAATGTTTGTTGTGATACAGTAAACCAAGTTTCTGGTGAGTCTTTTTTATGCTTTGGATGATGTGCAAGTTGAATCTGAGTTCATCATCTATGATGACCCCAAGGAGTTTAGTGTGAGCTTCAGGTTATAACAGTGTTATTAGAGGAAGTAGTAGTAAAGGTGGATTTGAGGTGAGAGAGAAATTGGGGGAAAATAATAAGAGTTTGGTCTTTTTAGGGTTGAGAATGAGTAGATTCCTGAACAACCACTGTTCAATGGATAGGAAGACCTGTTGAGTAAGAGTGTGGAGATTAAAGATATTGTCTGAGATGGAGATGAGAGTCGAGTTGTCTGCATACTGGATGAGGGAGGATTGTTTACAAGAAGTATAGAGATCATTGGTAAAGACATTAAATAGGAGGGGACCAAGGATGGAACCTTGTGGTACCCCGGTTGGGACAAGTATGAATGGAGAAGTGGAAGAGAGCCATTTAACAGATTGCTGCCTGCAGGATAAATAACTGGAGAACCAGGCAAGGGAGGAAGAAGATAGATTGAGGTCTGCAAGTTTAGATAGCAGTAAGGGATGGGAGACTGTATCAAAGGCTTTGGAAAGGTCAAGGAAGAGACATGATATAAGTTTATTGTCTAGGGCCTCGGCAATGGTATGTGTAAAGGATAAGAGGGCAGTAGTTGTGCTGTGATTGGGATGGAAACCATGCTGAGTGGGAGAAAGGAGGTTATGCTGGAGGAGGTACTTGAGTAGTTGTGAGTGGATACATTTTTTGAGAATCTTAGAGAGGGGAGATAGAATAGTTGTAGGTCGGTAGTTAGCTGTGTCTGTAGAGTTTCCACCTTTATGCAGGGGAATAGTGAAAAAGGATTTCCATAGGGTAGGGATGGTGGATTCCTGAATAAATCTATTGATTAGTATAGATACTGGATAGGCAATGGAGTCAGCGGCAAGTTTGAGGAAGGTAGGAGGTAGATTGCCAGTGGAGGGGAGAGCAGGGTTTGAGTTTGTGAAGAAGAGATCTGATGTAGGAAGTAGGAACCGGATGTAAAGCGAATAGTTTGTTAGAAGTATTGGGAGGGGTAGGCAGAGAAGTTCTGTTACAGTTGGAAGGTATGAGTGTTTGAATGGTTTCAGTAAAGTGTTTATTGAGAAGAGTAGCAGTTTCCAGAGGAGATGTATTTGGGTAGGGGCAGGGGGCTGAGGGGCAGCCTGGAAAGAGAATTTTGTTAATAGTATACCAGAACTTGCGAGGGTTGGATTTGTTATTGAATTGGGCAGAGTTATAAAAGGACTTTTTGTCATTATTGATTTGTTTTTTGTAAGATTTCTGAGGTGTGTCTAATTATGTAGCAGAGGTTATTCCTTTGTTTTGATCCAGGCTTTCCAAGCTCTCTCTCTTTTTAGCATAAGGGACTTTGTTTCTTTTGAGAGCCAGGGAGCATAACTGGGTTTTATTCTAACATTCCTAGAGGGAGCAAGGGAGTTTAAGTTATTCAGGAAGATATTATTGAACCTAGTAACTGCGTCACTGAGAGGGATTTGTTTAAGGATGGACCAGTCAATGGTGGATAGAATAGAGCTGAATTGGACTACATTAAAATTAGAGTTTTTTTCGGCAATATCTATAAAGGTGGGATTTGGGGGGGGGGTGTTGGATGGTGTATCTAACGACTGATGTGGGGAGGTGGTCGCTAAGTTGGTCTGGTAGGGTAGTGGGGTTGTGATAGTGGTGAGGGGAGTTGGTGAGTATCCAGTCAATTAATGAGCTGGAAGATGAGTTTTTATGGAGGTGGGTGGGTGAAGATATCCCGTTGAACTCAAGTGAAATTATATATATATATATATATATAATAAAACATTTTTTTTTTTGGGTGGGGCAAATTTCCTTTTCAAATGTAATAAAAATGCCTTGTTGATCTTCTCCCAGACCCTACCCCATCTTGCTGTTCATCTGATTCCTGATGATTGTAAGGCAGCAGTTCTGTATTTGCCAGATGTGGGTAAATACCATTGACTGTTTTGGTGGAGTAAACTCTATCAACACTTATAAAAGCATAATAGGTACAGTTATTTTTCTGTGCATTGGTCAAGAAAATTATTATCTTTTTGGTTGACCACACTTGTATCATACATAGAAGGCATCATAGCTGGTCAATACTTAGATTTTCAGTCTGTCAGCTCCATAGTCCTCTGTCCTGACCTCTAATCATTGTTTGTGTGTGGTTTGCCTGCTTTCTTTATATATTTGTGTCTTTTCTTCAGGTACTTTTTCTCCTGCCTTCCAAAGTATTTTAACATAACACAGCACACAGAACATACCAACTCATTGGCTACATTAAAATAGGCAAATTCATATCAATTTCATAAAATTAATTTTCATTAGGACCTTATGCAGTGAAAAAAAAAAGATCTGATTAATCAAGTTGGGCATTTAGAAAAAAGTGTTTTGCAGGGGAGGTCCCCTGCATCACCCACACTGGGGACTGTACCCTCTCTACAACCCTGTGTCCACATTTTTCCTAACTCTGAGGTGCCACAATGGTGAGGATAAGGAGAAACTTTCTTAAGACATTTCCATCCAAAGTAGCTCTGGAAGTTTGCAGAATAACTTCCAATGGCCAGAACCTAAGCTTTGATAAAATCATGTTATGTCCTCACATTTCAAACAGGTAATCATATTTGTGGAGCCATAGCGCTTAGTAAAGAAATGTAAATGTCAAACTCTTCAGCACGTATTATTTTATAGTGGGAGTATTCTTTAGATTCTAGGCCTTCAATTGGATTTTATAAATCACAGTAAACACAGTAACTAATAAAGGATCTCAGCAATCAGTCAACTTACACATATACTGTAAGCAACATTTTGTACAACCAGCTGAGAACTCTCATACAAGGCTAAGCATTTCTGTCTGTGCTACTTGGTGGTTGAAGTATTTGGAGACACGTGAAATTTATAACAATATAAATAAATATATGAACAGCAATTAATATCTCTTTATCTTCTATAGACAGTGGTAAAACATCAGTGTAGTTGTATTTGCTATTGTGTAAGTTTTAAGATGAAATGTTTTAATACTTTGTATGTAGAATTATTAAATAATAATTGACACTTAGAAGCATTGTTAGTAGGACGTAACTGCAGAAACACCAGGAGGTATCACTAGGGTGTAGTGAGTTAATCCCACTACTCACCAGTGTCACTCTAACATGCGCACACTGCTTTTAATGAAGCAGAATTCAGTAGTACATTGCTGCCCATTTCTTTTTGTTTGAAAGAGAGACTTTGACAGCATTCATGGAACCCAGATATCCATGTTGATCCACTAAACCAACTTAATCCATACTCCAGGGCCCTTTTCAGAATGAGTTTCTGAATTCTCTCTCAGTCTACAGCTGTATCTGCAGTGTCTTAAGCCCTGTCCTCCTTGTCCAGCACTAATTTTGTATCCAGAAAAGCGGTGGGGCCTCCACAAACTACAGTTTTTTGTAAGTTGTGCACTACGTGTGCTCGCTACACCTTACTATTCCTTTGCTTGTTTTTTTCCAGGCTTAAGGTCATCTTGCTCTCCAAGTTTACTCCATATAATTGACTTAGTAATTTTTTTGCTGTTTGCATGTTGCAGTGACATGGAAACTCTATATGTGAGCTGTGTTAAAAAACATACTACAGTGCTAAAAGTGTGAACATGAAAGACTGAATGATTTGGAAAGGGGTAATGTTTTATTGTAAAGGAAATATTGTTAAGCTTTGACTGATGGGCTCTTTAATGAAGCATGGTTTATGTCTAGATAAATGATTTTAATCATTGAGATTAGTGTAATTGTCAGAGTGTTGGTGGTGTGAAGGTTTGACGGAGACTGAGATTATTTGCATATTATGTAGAAACATCACTTGGAATAACCCATGAGTGAAGCAGACATTATTTCAGTGCAGTATCAGTGACTTGCTTTGTGTGTGTGTGTGTGTGTGTGTGTGTATGTGTGTGTGGGGCCAAGTTTTGTAAAACTTGAGAAGATAGGGTTTTCTCCTCAGATTTCTGATTCAGATTTCAAGGAGAGCACAGTTTCTGATTTTCCCTGTGGAAGGTTCTTTTTTACTGAGACTATTATCAGAATGTGCCAGTGTTTTCAGTGGAAGAACACTGAGGTTTCTTAGTCCCTCAGAAAATGTTACGAGCCGTTACAGAACCTTCACTCATTCCTCCAGTTCTGCCAGCTTTGGAGGATCTGTACTTGTTCAATGCCTGCAGTTTTCCTGATAGTCATACAGCTGAGCTGCCCCAAAACATCAGCTAGGAGGTATAAAGTTACTTATTCTTTTAAGTTCATATACACTCATCCCAAACCTGGCCCAGCATCTATAGCTTTAGTTAATCATCCTGCTGCTAAGCATTTTATTAATTCACGTCCTAATCTTTCTGATAAAGAAGGGAAGATAATTGATAATTGCAGGGAAGTGGGGACATGTGTGCTTCTGCAACTTTGATTATCAGAATTTTGAATGGTCAAGCTCAGGTTTGTTTGTTCTGACCAACTTTGAAAGTACAAGGAATGTTTTTGTCTACAGTTTCTTCTTATGAGGAAAAATATGCTTTAAATAATTTAGTTTCTTTAGTTGTGCAAGTCACTACTCATTCTTTTCAGTGTGTGTATGACTCAGTTGATAATTTTTCCAATGCTGTGGCCACTGGTACTATTTTGAGGAGGTTTGCCTGGCTGTGTTCTAAGAACCTCCCAGGTGATATTAAAAATCAGATTTAAATTCTGCTTTTGATTTAGTTTTTAATCCCCCCTGTTACAGAGATGATCAAAAAAGTGTGATTAAAGGATTAAGCTAATTCAGGGAATCTGTAAGATTTTTCAGACCTACATTTCCAAGTTTTCAAAGGGATTTTCTAATCACTCTTATAATTTTGGCCAGAAAAAGTGTCAACTAAATTCAGTTAAAAAGATGTTTAAGAAGAAATGTCAAGGGAGTTACAAAATAATTCTGGAACCTCCCAAAACCAATGAAAATTCAACAAGTCAGAATGTCTGTTTAAGGGACCATGTTCCCTTGTCCCATTCTGGCAGCCTCTATTCCCCTCCAGAAAGTCTGAGTCTCCACTTTTCTCTTTGGCAACATATAGTTTCAGACAAATGGGTTCTGAAGATCATTCATCAAGGTTACATATGGCAGTGGGAGGAAATTTCTTTTTTTCAGGGGTAGTTTCTCATCCACCTGACCAGACTCTTATTTCCACCTGTCCTTCATCACATGCTGACCCAGGGAATGATAGAAGCAGTACCGCCTTCCCAGGTGGGAAAGTTTTTATTTAATGAAATTTTTATTGCAAAGAAGTGAAGAAGGTGCTTGGAAACCACTTCTGGAGATTTCTTTTTTTCCCTAACACCTCTGTGATTGTGCCTAAATTCAAAATGATATCACTTCATATCCTGTTTCCTCCTCTTCCTCTTCTGCCTCATTCAAGATTCCTGGTAACACCAGATTTAAAAGATGCTTGTCATTCCTGTTCATCAAGACTTGAGACCATTCTGAAGGTTTTGTATGTCTGGATCACATTATAAGTTCTCTACCTTACCCTTTGGACAATTCACTCCACCAAGAGTGTTCACAAAGTGTCTGGTTCCACTTATAGCTCATTGTAGGCTACAAGATATCCATATCTTCTGGGTCTGTATTAGAACACCGAAACGACCAAATGTTGAATGGCTTAAAACTCGAAAATGCCGTTCATCGAGGTGTTTTTGTGAGATCGCAGTACACTGAAGATTGGAAAATTTGCCCTTTCCTCACTGTAGTGCGATATCGGAGTTGGTATATATATATATATATATATATATATCTAGATATATATAATTAGCAGGGGGTGGGGGGGTGCAGCTCTCCACAAAAGTGATTTTGATGAACGGCATTTTCGGGTTTTAAGCCATTCGACATTTGGTCTTTTCGTGTGTTCTAATATAGACCCACATCTTCCATATTCAGATGATCTGCTTATCTTTGTGGAGTCTTTTCGAAGTGTCAGGAATCTCTCATTTGGTTGAGCAGTCTCTTACACAAGCTGGGATGCCAAGATAACATTCAAATGAATTTTTTAACTCCCATCACAAATCACAAAGGATTGTGTTCCTTAGATGTTATCTACACACCTCAGTTCAAAGTTCTTTTCTTCTACAGGATTAAAATAGATCTTTATCTAGATGTGTTTCTAAGGGTTCCAACTCTGCCTTTAATCACTGTAAGGGAATACCTTAAGATTTTGGGATTCATGGCATCTGTGATTCTCATGATACCCCTGGCAAGACAACACATGAGGAAGATACAGTGGTATCTGAAGTCTGTTTGTTCCCAGCACCACAAATCCTTTTGTTTTTTCAAATCCCAGTGCTGGGGTTTGTCAGAAGAAAATTCACTTGGTGGAGACAGCAAATATCCTTAAGTCCAGGTCTCCCTTTCCCCCTCCCTGTTCCAAAGCAGTCAGTTACCCGATGCACCTCATTTTCAGGTGGGATAAAAGTGTAAGCTGTTTGGGATACCAAGGACATACAAAAGCACATAGATAAAAAAAAAAAATGATTGCGTGATCAAGGCACTCAACTATGAAATATTCATTGCTCACCAGGTCCTCTTCAAGTCGTTACAGACAATATCAGAGTCTTGTGGTACATCAACAAGCAATGGGAACCAGGTTGAACCCTGTTTACAAACTAACAGTGTTAATTTAGGATATAGCTTCACAACACAATCTTGCTCTATAGGCATCCTACATTTTGTCAGAGCAAAACTATGTGGTAGACAAGCTTATTAGAACAAGGGCAATGTAACCTAGATCAGGGGGTCTTTCAAGAATTGATCCATGATCTGTGTGCGGAGTTCAAGTAGATATATTTGCCTACTCCCTGAACAATCAGCTGGCAAGGTTCTACTCCAGTACTCTATGCAAAAAGCCCTGGAAGACTGTTGCCTTTTCATTTCCTTGGACATGAATATTCCTGTATGCTTTTCCACTGATATCCAGGATACTTCAAATGATTCAGGAGGAACCCCAAGATCATTGAGGTGATTCCTTTATAACACATGAAACAGTGGATCTGATGTCTTTTTCATCATGATTCAACCTTTGGGTAATCAGATCAGACTTGCATCCAAGGTTGTCCATATTCCAGAGAGTTAAACCAGTTGAACTGCATCTCCTCGACCCACAATACCTCACTCCTTAGGACTACCTTAGATCTCATTTGCCACCATTCCTGGACAGCAGTGTGATAGAGTGCTCTGGATTTCTTGTATCTTTTTTTTAGTATTTAACCTATTTTCTTCTCCTCTATCCTGTGTGTTAGTGTTTAAAATGTTATTGTGTAGATGTCATAGTATGTTGTGTAGTTTTTATATTGTGGGTTAGGGTTGTTAGGTTGATAAGTATGGTCACTGGGTTTTTCTTCTCTCTTTATCATTGTAGGGTCTTAGTATCTGTTCTTTTGATAGCTGTTTGTGGTTGTTTTTCCTAGTAGCTATAGGTTAGGTTAGGTAGGTGATTTGTTAGTGTAAGCCTTCAGACTGTGGGAGTAAGCTTCCCTGCCAGGATGCACATGATTTGTGTGTTTATTGTTTAAGAGCTGCTGATTTGGACTCCCCTTGTGCCATCTGTGAGTCATTCAGCTCACGTGCCATTAATGAGAGGAGAGCCATGTTGCTTCTTAAGGGGCTTCTTCTGGCTGGCGATTCATCTTTCTCCTCCAGCAAAGGGGATAAATCTCATCAAAGCTGCAATGACCCTAAGACTGCCAAGGGGGCAGAAAGTGCTCAGCTCCCCCTTCAGCTTCATCTGCTCCCTCAGAATGGAAGGTCCCGAGGCCCTCAACTTCCCCTGACCCCTGGGATCTGATCTCCTTCAGTAGCAGTTGCAGGGAAGGCTCCTTTTCCTCAGCTCCTTCCTTTCAAAGGGTGCCCTGCCAGGCAGAACCTTTTCACCCTTTTTTCCATCTACCCCATGGAGATCCTCGTCAGAGTCTTCCCCTTCTCCACTCCATATCAGAGCTTCTCCAGTTTGGTTCCAGTCGTTGGAGCCCCCATCTGGCAAGAGGGTCTCTAGGCCTCCTCTGGTGGCTTCATTGGCTTAGTTGTCCTGGTCAGTTGGGAATTTAGGACCTGCTGCGTTGGGACAGTTGATGAGTTCCTTTTTACAGGTGCAAATGCAATCAGGACTCATTACCTTTATTTCTAGTCCTTGACCATGGTTTCCCTCCCTCAGGCTCATCAGCTCTGGGGTTCTCTGATCTGGTTGCCTTCCCTCTTTTAGGGTCAGAGCTAATGGCTTGGTTGATTTCACCGCCAACCCATACCTTGGTTTCCTCAACTCAAGCTATGTTGGAACAGACTGGGTCCCTTAGCCAGGAGATTGAGGCAGGGGAGTCCATTTCACGTTCCATGATTCTTGTTTTGGGGTCATCCCTCCCACTCGAGGCTTTTAGTCTGGGTAGTTTCCTGTTTCAGGGTTGAGGTGGGCTGCAGAGGCCACTGGGTATGGTTTGTCCTAGTCGCCTTCAGACCCTAGGTTCTATCACTCAGGTAGGCCCACATCGGCCTCTGCTGTCAACATTATGGAAAGGATGTCCCATAAGGAGAAGGGGTGATCAGTGGAATGTTATCTGGCACACCCAATATTTGTATTGACAGAGATTTGTAGAAAGCAAATCAGGTGATGGTTGTAGTCTCCCTTGATATCCACCGGGAGACCATTTGTTCTTCCCCCTCCTGTATGCATGGTCACCATGGATGCCTGTCTTCTAGGGTGGGAGGGGGGATTTTGAGAAGAGGACTGTCCAAGACACTTGGTCTGGTACCAAGACCAGGCTTCACATCAATGTCCTGGAGATGAGGGCAGTCCTCCTTGTGTTGCAAGCCTTCAGGATGTACTTTCCCAGGGTGTGGTTTCAGTTCAGACTTGACAGCATGTCTGTGGTGGTGTATTTGAGCAAATGAGATGGGACCCATTCATATCCTCTTTGCTGGGAGGGCACGAGGGTTTGGAAATGGGCAATTTCATCTCAGTAGTTTCTGGTTGCAATGCACGTCATAGGGAGATGAAGCATATTAGCAGAAAATTTGAACAGCAGAAGTATTCTGTTTCGACATGAGGGGTCCCTGAATCCGGGAATGGCTACTAGGAATTTTTTGGCACTGGGACAACACTCCATGTTGTGATCTGCTTGCTTCCCCTTACAACACCAAGTGCAGCAACTGTTATGGCTTAGTCCCTCTACAGGGACAGTCAGGGATGCTTTTCTGTATGCTTGACCCCGGGTCTACTTTACACCTTTCCCTCAACTTTGCTAATAAAATATATTCAGAAGGCAGCCCTTTTTAGAACGACTGTAATCCGTATTGCCCCCTTTTCATTCCATCAAGTGTGGTTCCTCTTCTTCTGAAGTACCCTCCTTGGATCCCATTCTGGATCTGATTTCTTATCCACCAGGCCTGGACTGACCCAACCTTCAGTCCCTAAAGTTGACTGCATGGTTCCTCTGACTCTCTTGATAGCCAGAAATCCCAAGCTTTGACATATTTTGTCTTTCTCACGGAGGATGTCCACAAGTAAGGTGTATACTGGTAAGTGGAAACCCTTTGCTTGATGGGATTCCTCTAAGGGATCCTATCCTTTTTCAGTCCATATTGAAGTTGATTTCTGACTTGGTGGATTTGTTTCACTTGGGCTCAAGATATTTTACTCTTAAGGTGCAATTGGCAGCCATTTTCAGTTTCCACACTGGTACAGATTTAGGCCTTTAGCCGCTGTCAAAATGTCCAAGGCATTCCTCAAGCGTACCTTTTTGTTATGTCCTCTGGTTAGGGATCCTGTCCCCTCCATGGGATTTGTCCCTTATGTCTCCGGTGTTGGCTGCTCCTCTATTTGAGCTTTCTGCTATGGTTCATTTAAAGTTGCTGTCTTGGAAGACTTTGTTTTTGGTAATAGTTACTTCTGCCAAGTGAGTTTCAGAGTTGTAAGCTCTCGTCAGTACCCTCATACTTAGTTTTTCATAAAAACAGGATTAATTTGTGCACAGGCTTGCCTTTCTTCCTAAGGTGGCTACAGAGAACAATTTGAACCACTCCATTCATTTGCCTATGTTTTTTTACTGAGTTTTCTAACAAAAAGGAATACTTGCTTGGTTGTATCAATGTCCACAGACAGTTGAGCTTTTATTTGGATAGAACAAAATCTTTCAGAAAGTCTAATCTGTTTGTTGCTTTTTCAAAAGCCCCAGTATTCATGCCATTGTCTAAGGTTACTCTCTCCCAGTGATAGTCTGATTGTATCTCTTTTGGATATAGTTTGAAAGGAAAGTCCTTGTGGGATAAACCAAAAGGTCATTCTACTAGAACTATGGCTACATTTACAGCATTTTCCTCTAGAGCTGCATTGGATGAGTTTTGTGCATCTGCTATATAGGTAGGGCCTCACAGCTTTTGATGTTCAATCTAAGTCTTTGATTCCACCATATTATGTAATATGCTTCTGTGAGACCTCCCTGGGGTTTTACATTGCTGGGAATTCATTGGCTACAAGTTATATATTTACCATAACAATAGATCTGTGTTGTCTTGTTTCATCTGGTTCAGCCTTTCCTCTTCTGACGTCTGCCTTTTTTGGAGAGTATCTGAACTGTGGGATGACAGAGTCTGGGAGATCTTCCCCTTTTTCCTTTGCATTTTGGGGTCATTCATATGTTCTTCCCAAGCAGTTTTGAACATTGTCAGGTATGGGCAAACTTGATCTGAGGTAGTCCTAAGGAACTAGGGACTGTGGGTAAAGGAAGTGGAGCTCAACAAGCTGAAGTCTTTGGAATGTGGCCAGCCTCTGATCCAAGTTGGATATGATACTCTGCAGGTTGAATCAGATGGAAAGAGACAACAAAGGGGCTATCATTATAACTTTCATTTCTCCCTTCTTTTGAAAATGACCAGGAGTAATTGCCACAAGCTTCCTCACAGACTGGATCTACTCACACAGGAACAGGGATTGATACATCCCAGTCCCAAACCATTTCAACTGACTGACTGATGATAAGCTGTTAATTCCCTTTAGACACCTGTTTACTAAAGATGTGCAGTAAGTACTGAGACAAAAAGGTCTGCTACTAAAAATCATATATTACTAAATGGAAAAGGCTTTCTTAGGACCAACAACATAACCAGAACCCTTTCAGACCTTGTTGTTTTCTGGTTTTACAATAGCTGTGTGTGTTACTGTCTTACGGCCTTTCTTACTCCTCCATCAGGGTTTATTTATTGGCAGTTTCAGCGTGTCTGCCCATGGATCCGCCTCTTTCAATGCATTCTCATGTCAAAATGCTTTTGAAAGAGGTTTTGCATAAGAGGCCTCCAAAAAAAATGGTTGTCTTTCCTTGGGATTATAATTTTTATTAGAGAAACTAATACTTTCTTCATTTGAACCAACTAATTTGGGTGACTTGAGCTTTTTAACATGGAAAACAGTTCTACTAATTCCTCTGATCTCTGCATAAAGGGTATCTTGAGTTGCAAGCAGTTATGGTGAGTCAAAACAATTTCTTTTTCCATGGAGATGAGGTTTCTTTAGAAATTAATTGTTCTTTTATGCCTAAAATGGTATGTAAGTTTACTTTAAGCCATAGTATTTAATTTTACTTTAAGCCAACCTGTGTCTCTGTTTTCTTACCTCAACCTAAAAATGAGGGAGAAAGGATGTTCCATACGCTGGATGTTCACAGACAACTCTGGTACTATCTTTACAGAACTAAATCATTCAGATCTTCGGATCAATTGTTCATTTCTTGTAAAGATAAGATGAAGAGATAAACTGTTTCAAAACAGACTGTTACAATGGTTGTTAAAGTCAATTAACTTTTGTTATGCTCACCACAGCAATACTATTGCAGGCAGAGCCAAGACTTTATCTGTGGCTCTTTTCAAAAGGTTATATCCTAGAAGCAGCAACTTGGTCCTCTGTACACACTTTAACAAAGCAGTGTAAGCTTGGCTCCTTCTCGGTCTAGATCAGGCTTTGCTTGTACCATTCTCCAGGGGCACTTGGACCCTTCTCCCCTCCAAATCCAAAATGGTATGCTACCAATATTGCTAAGTCTACTGCAGCAGCGATCAGTATGGAGAACGTAATACAGCTGTGTAAGTAAACTTACTATAACAGAAGATATATTCGAATGCTGTAGACAGTCCCTCCTTCTACTCTCCCCACCTCCATTTGGTCATGTTATTTATGACAGGGTGTGGACATTTACTATGTTGTTGTTCCTGACATCAACATTTCTAGGCTCAGCCTTCCTGTCTCTGTTAGCATGAAATCTCTGAAGGGATTGGCGCCCAAACCCGTTTTTTTTTAGTCTGTTCAGCTCTATCTGACTGATGGTTTTGGCATGCGGAAGATGCCGTGAATCTTTGGAAACTGGCCAGCTGTTGTATCCTTAGCTGGACATAACTGCAGCAGTGATCATTCAAACATCTGCTGTTTTGGTAAGTTTACTTTCACAACTGTACTTTCTTCATTCTCTTCAGTAAACATTAATGGCATAAAGGTTTTATTTGAACTCTCAGGTTTTTCGTATCGTGGGATAACATGCTTTACAGTTCACCCACATGTTTAAGAAAGTCAAGTAAATTACAGTTTTTCTCTAACGCTATGGCATATTTCACATGTCTGTTCCTCTAGCCAATGGGATTGATGCTTTATACTCTTGTATTTATTCATTAAGTTCAGGTCTTCTTCCTGATCTTATCTCCATCTCCCAACACCAGTCTCTGCCTCAAGTCCATAGAAGTCATGCTTCTTCTATTCAGCTGACGTGTTTTTTTTCTCTCTCAAGCATTTTTCTTTAGAAGAATGGAAAAGATTTCACTGGAGTCTCACTATGGGCTTTCTTGTCAGAAGAATGAAAAGCAAATTCCTCTACTTCTTGCTGGCTCACTTTTGCTAGATTAACTTTATTTCCTCCTTCGTTTGATGTTCATGTTTCACTGTTGCAGTCATTACATTTGGGTAATCCTACTGGCAGGTTGCCCTCAGCCGGCCTGAATTCCAAAGTCTTGGGTCCTGCATCGGCTGCTGTCGCCCCTTCCCTGATGTCAGGTCGTCAGGGGTATAAAAGAAGCAGCCAACGCCATTTTCTTCAGTCTTTCTTGCCGCGCGGTGCCCGAAGCAGAAGCAGTTCACAAGTGCCAGTCGGCCGACTCCTGAGATTTTCGTGTTCGAGTTTCATATCCGAAGTCTTCAATAAAGCTAAGTACCCCATTGGAGAAACTTTTTTCTTGCTCCAGACCAATGTCAGAAAAAGTTAATAATTGTATTTCTTGTGGAAAGCAAATACCTCATAAGGATTTTCATTCTTACTGTACTCCTTGCCTAGGCCCTGATCACAATGTTTCTGGTTGTCAGTTTTGTGCTAGATTTAACCCAACCCACTATTAAGCGTCAGTGTGATTTTGCTTTAAACTTTTTTGGATGTCAGTTTAATTATCCTGAAATGTCGTCTGATAGCCATCCGACTACCAAAGTTCACAAAAAATGCAAAGAAAAAGAAAAACAACCGACGACAAAGCTTCTCCTAAGCCAGTCGCCGGTTCTCAGTGAGGAGCTTTCACAGCCCCTGACGCCCGCTACGTTAGAGTCGCAGCCTGCTACCGACTCCCACTTGGAGTCGGCCATGCCGCTGGATACTCAAGGTATTGGAGCCTTGGACACTAATCCCTCAGATGGGTCTGGAGCCGCTGAGCAGGTACCGGCTTCTGAGAGTGTATTCAGACCTAAACATCTGTACATTAAACCGAGTTCAGCATCAAAAACGACGACTAAAACACCTTCTAAAGCAAGGCAACAAACTCAAGAGCCACGTGGACAGGCCTCTATGCCCAAAAAACAGATGCTCAAAATGGCCGAAGACTTGATTTACCTTGATCAGGGGTTCCCATCCCCCTCCTGATAAGAGGCCTAGGCAAGACACTGACTATGAATCTTCAGATCATGTTTCTATTTCTTCTGATTCCTCTTCTGATCAGGAATATTCTCTCCCCCCTATGAGGATTCTGATGCTGAAGAATCCATTCCTTCAGCATCTCCTCCTGAGGACTATTCCTTTGGGGAAACCTTGCATACCATGAGAGAGCACTTCCACTGGGAGAGCCAAGATTTTTCAGAATCTAAAAAGAGGCTCAGGGGTTTTCTTTTACTACCTCAGCACAGGTCTCTAGCTGTTCCACCTGTGTTAGACATTGTAGGTGATGTGTTTTCGGAGTCTAGTCTGACCCCTGACTCCTTACCCTCAGCTCCTGTTAAGCCTGACAGATATTACAGGGTTCCTGACTCACACAAATTTCTTTTTAAAAACCCTGCTGCTGACCCAGAAACTATTTCACAGGGTCCAAAGGGAGTTAAGGCTTCCACTGCAAAAAACCCAACCCCCTCTGATAGAGATTCGAGGGCACTGGATAGATGGGGAAAAAAGGTGTACACATCTGCAACTTTGGCTATAAGGGCCTTAAACTGTCAATTTCATATGCTTAAGTGTCAGCAACATGTCATGGGATTGCTTAAACAGAAAATGTTGTTAAATTCTGAATGTGCAGAAAACAAAGAAATGCAGGATTTATTGTATGCAGCAGAACAAGTTGGAAAACATACTTTGCAATGTAGTTTTGATTCTTTTGAGGCCTCCTGCAGGGCCACAGTTACGGGTTCTGTAATTAGGAGGCATGCTTGGTTAAAGGAACAAAATCTGCCTGATCATGTTAAAGTTAAATTACTAGATGCTCCTTTACAGCATGATACTTTGTTTGGTGTTAAGGCAGAAGAGGTGTTAAAGAAAATGGAGGACAAAGCTAAATCTATGCAAACTGTCAAAGAATTTTTACAAGTATAGCCACCTAGGTTTAGTAGACACTGGCCTACAAAAAGTTGGTCCTTTCCTGTGTCAGACAGACCTCAAAGGGGCAGACCCAGACGCCCTAGGGGCAGATCCCAGGCGCAAGGTTCTTATAGGCCCAAGCAATGGGGTGCTTCTACCTCCAAAGCTGGAAAAGATCGATCACATACAGAAAACAGTCCCAATGACTTCCCCCTGCCTGTACCAAGCACTTATCTTCTAGCAGCACCCTTAGGGGGAAAATTAGCACTTTTTGCTCAAAATTGGCACATCATAACCCAGGACAAGTGGGTTCTAAACATAGTGTCACAAGGATACAAGTTCCATTTCCATACTATGCCAAAGGCAAACGGCTGGCCAGATCTGCCAAAAAATCAATGGGCGGAGGCACAAAAACAAGTCCCATCCCTCATGGACATGGGGGCCATTCAACAAGTACCAGACCAAGAGCAAGGACAAGGATTTTACTCAAGGCTGTTCTTGGTACCCAGGAAGGACAAGGCCTGGAGGCCTATACTGGACCTATCTATTCTGAAGACTTTCCTGGATATTCCAAAATTCAAAATGTTGACCTTGCTGCAGCTTCTGCCCATGTTGGGCAAGAATGCTTGGCTTGTGACTTTAGACCTAAAAGAGTCATACCTGCATGTTCCAATCAGACAATCATGCAGATGATACCTCAGATTTAAGGCTGGTTCAATGCATTACCAATTCTCTGCACTGCCCTTTGGCTTATCTACTGTGCCCAGGGTCTTTACAAAGTGCCTGGCACCAGTAATTGCATTTTGTAGACAAAGAGGAATACAAATATATCCTTACTTGGACGACTGTCTCATTCAAGAAGAGAACAAAGACATTCTTTTTCAACATCTGGCATTTGTGAACAGACTTCTAACATGCCTAGGGTACACAGTCAACAAAAAGAAATCAAAACTAGTACCCTCACAAGAGATAACATTCCTGGGTGCAAGCTTGAATACCACTGCCCAGATGGCTTATCTCATACCAGACAAACAAAGGCGACTGACTACTTATTTCAAAATGTTGGCAACAAAGGCCCAGTTATCTGCAAGAAAAATTCTGCAGGCTTTGGGCTTCATGGCATCCTGCATCCTACTAATTCCATATGCAAGACTGCATATGAGGAAACTTCAATGGTACCTAAAAAGTGTATGGACTCAATATTGCCACAGCCTGGAAACAGTCATTTCTCTCATTCCCTGCCTGCAACAGGAGTTTTAATGGTGGGCAAAGGCTTGTCACCAGAACAAGAGGCAGCCATTCACATTACCTCCAGCCAGGCAGACACTAACAACGGATGCTTCAGATTATGCCTGGGGAGCCCACATGGCAGGAAGAGGCATTTAGGGCAAATGGTCCTCAGACCAAATGCATCTTCATATCAATCAAAAAGAGATGTTAGCTGTTCAAAATGCCCTGACAGCCTTCAAGGACCTACTTCATCTGGGACAACTACTGATAAAGACAGACAACACCACGGTCATATGGTATATAAACAAGCAGGGGGGCACACATTCTTACCCTCTTTGCAGAATAGCCATGACCTTGTGGGACACAGCTTTGACTTACCAAGTACATCTGCAGGCACAGTTCTTGCCAGGAACGGAAAATACTCTGGCAGACGAACTAAGCAGAAACCTCATGGATCCCCACGAGTGGAAGCTGGATCCACAAGTCTTCAGCATGATAACAAGGAAATGGGGATGCCCAGACATAGACCTGTTTGCTTTCCCTCTCAATTACCAACTAAAAAGATTCTGCACAAGGACTTTTCACAGACAAGCATGGAAAGTATATGTCTTTCCTCCACTGCCTCTCCTACCCAAGGTGCTCCTAAAGGTCAGACAGGAGAAGCCAAAGATGATACTGATTGCCCCAAACTGGCCACGCCAGTACTGGTAGCCAATACTAAGGAACTTATCTCTATACCCGGCTTGGACCTTACCTCAAATACCTCTACTACTGTCCCAGCAAAACAGTCAGATCATGCACAGTCAACTCAGGACATTAAACTTGGTAGCATGGCAGATAATATAGTCATACCAAAAACACCTCTCAGTAAAGCTGTGATGGATGTCATTCTGGAAGCCAGAAGGCCTAGTACTAGAATGTCTTATGCTGGAAAATGGAAGAGATTATGTGCCTGGAACGAGGCACAAAGAACTGATACAGCCATACCAAATATTCCTCAGATTTTGCAATACTTAATTGAGATGCTGGACAAAGGCCTATCTTTTTCATCATTTAAAATTCATGCCTCTGCCATTTCGGCTCATTACAATACAGAGCCACCTCTTTTTTCTCACCCTTTACTGAGGCAGTACCTCATAGGAGCCAAAAATTTAAGGCCCTCAAGAAAACTACCAATACCTGCATAGGACCTCAACTATGTTTTGGAAAAGCTCACCCTGCCTCCTTTTGAGCCAGCTGCTACAGCTGATATGAAGTTTTTTATCTTGGAAAACAGCTGTGCTCTTAGCAATTACTTCTGCAAGATGAGTTTCAGAGCTACAAGCGCTCATGGCTGTGGAACCTTTCATCATTTTTCACCCTGACAGGGTCTCCCTGAGGACAAACCCAACATTTATGCCTAAAGTAGTGTCCACCGTGGCTCTTAACCAAGCCATCCATCTGCCAACCTTTTACCCAAATTCACAAAACAGGGGGGAGAGAATTCTGCGTTCTTTGGACGTACACAGACAGCTTAGATTCTACTTGGACAGAACCAGAGCTTTCAGGAAGACAGAGCAATTACTAGTGGCATATGCTTCAGGATCACAAGGAAAGCCTATCTCAAAGCAGACTATTTCTAAGTGGTTAGGCCACTGCATTCGTTTCTGCTGCTTATTCCATGGCAAGCCAGTGCCTAAGGGCATTAGGCCTCATTCCACCAGAGCTGCAGCCACCTCAGCAGCCCTTCTCAGGGGAGTACCAACCAGAGACATTTTAGAGGCGGCTACTTGGAGTTCAGTGCACACCTTTACACAGCATTACCATCTGCCACTCTACTCTAAGTCCAGGGCAGGCTTTGCCACTGCAGTTCTGCAGGGCCTCATAGCCACTCCTACTGCCGTCTAGTTCCAGCCTCCCAACCATAGCTTTGGGATTCTACCCAAATGTAATGACTGCAACAGTGAAACACAAAGAACATAGTACAGTTGTGTGCACTTACCATAAATGTAGATGTTCGAGTGTATTCACTGTTGCAGTCCAGGTTACCCACCCACCTTCTCCCTTTTTTCTTTTGGATCTTATCCTTCCTTCACTTGTTTATACTACCTATGTGGTGTATTTGCTTGTAGTTGAAGGTAAAATTTATATTGATGTATTTCTGAATATATATATATATATATATATATATATATATATATATATATATATATATATATATATATATATAAAAAGTTTGGCTACCCTTTTTGGGGGCACCTGACATCTGGGGCAAGAAAAACTGAAGAAAAAGGCGTTGGCTGCTTCTTTTATACCCCTGACGACCGGATGTCAGGGAAGGGGCAACAGCAGCCGACACAGGACCCAAGACTTTGGAATTCAGGCTGGCTGAGGGCAACCTGCCAGCAGGATTACCCAAATGTAATGACTGCAACAATGAATACACTAGAACATCTGCATTTATGGTAAGTGTACACAACTGTACTTTCTGCATAAGAAATAACTGATCCACCAGGAGAGTTGTTCTCGAAGACAGCTACATGCATTTCTGTGAGCAAATCCTACTATGGAACACCAGCCCAGTTGCTTATTTGTCCATTCATAAAGTTAATACAGCTGGTTCCTTCTAGTTTCTCTTGTACAGCAGGTTTTATCTGTGGGCTGTGTCCTCTCACTCTACTATGCTTTGAAACCAGTCATCTTGAGAAGACTCATACACAGCCAGCCTTTTTTTTTTTTCCATTTCAACCTCTGATTTTTTCATTTTTTTCATCTGAATAGTTAGTTAAAGCTTTTATTTTTCTAGCCTTTTGTTACTTGAGTTCATATATTCCTTCACTGTTTTATTTGTTTTAATTACATCTTAATACATTTGATTTAATTTTTTTTTCCTTTACACTACTGGAGGTCATCTCCTGTACCAAAGCAGAAAGTTGAACTGCGTTTTGCTGAACAGATGCGTGATTCTTTCCAGAGTTTTCTCTTCTTTTTTTAGTTAATTTTCTTTCAGGTTCTCCAAACCTCTTTGCTGGCTTCTAGTCAGTATAAGTACTAGTCCAGTGACTGACAGATTTAGCAGCACTTTTTATCAGCTTCTGTTTCTATAGTAGTAAAGCTGAAATCAGTCTTTTGATCAGTGTGCAGAGAGCTTGGAAGTCATTTGACTACATAGTGTAAAAAAGAGGATCAGTTGGTAGGAAGGCAGAGCTTTTAATAGAAGTGTATGCTTGACCAGAGTTGAACAGTTTGCAAAAACATTTGAGTATAATTGGAACACTTTTGGAGGCAGGCTGAGTTGACTGACAAATGTGGTTTCACAGAAGTGTATGCTTGATCAGAGTTAGGTCACTTAAGTATTTGTGGATAATGAGAGCACTTACAAGTCCTCTGCTCTACTACAGCACCAAATTGAAAAACTTTTCCATTCAGAAATATAAGATGTTCTTGTTGCAGGTTGTCTTCCCTTCTTTATTACCTGCAATACATCTGTATAGAGTAAAGGTGGCTAAAAGGAATTAAAAGCCAGTCATCCAAAATGTAAGGTTTGTTTCTTTAGTTTTGGATGAATGAAAAAGCCATGTTGTTGTGTGAGCAAGTCCATCTTGTGAGCTAACTTGTGATTGCCCTTGACTAGGAGAAAAAAGGGAGAATTAATGGTAATCACCATTGGCATTTTTGCATTGTTGTCCTGAGTCTTCAGAACTGTTACATACAAGAATTTCTCTTTTTATGGAAAAGCGAAATCATCTGATTCCAAACTTTTTTACATGTTATTCTGCTGCTTGATAAGAGTGGGGACAAAGCTCTTATCTAATGAGTTCCCTAGCGATGACCAGTTTGCAAGATAACCCCTTGATTCAGCATTCATGAGGGTTTGCCTTGGATATGCTCAAATAGTCTGCCATTGAATTGAGTTCTGAGGAAATATGTGCAGCTTGGAGATAGAGGCTGTGATGAATTGCAAAATCACAAGCTATCATTGCAAGTTTGCACCCCACCCTTGTCTTGTTGATGTACCACATGACTGTTATTTTGTCTGTTAAGGATTTAATGACATCCTGGAATCCAGAGGTGGTGAAGGTTCTGAAGGCCAGAGATCAGGCTTTCATCTCTTTGATGTTTATAGCTTATTTTCTGTCCTGTTTGGACCAGACTTCCTGGACTTCATCCTTTGAAAAAAGCCTCCCTCTGATCTTTTGAAGAGAGAAGTGATGAGAAAGAGAACCCCTGTACTAATTTGTATCTGACTGAGCCAAAAAAAAGCCCTTTTTTCACAAAGGGCAAGAGATTGGAAAGGACACATATTGGCAAAGCTACGCCCAGACTGATTTGGAGGTTGGCATATAGAATCATTTGAATTATGAATGTCATGATTGTTGAGAGTTTGAAAATAGGCTGTCAAAACTGAACATTTTCAGAGGAAGAAAAAACATCCTGCTTTTGAAGTATCCAGAAGACGTAATGGAAATATAGACTGAGCGGGTTTCTGGATGAATTTCTTGGTGTTCACAGTGAATCCTTTGTAGAAAGACTCTTTGTGAAATGCAGTCTTGGAGAATTTTTTGAACTGAAGTGGCCTAAATGAGGAAATTGTCTGAGTATGGATTGATATGGATACTTTGGAGTCTACAGAAAGCTCTGACAGGAGCTAAGCATTTTGTGAAAATCCTTTGTGCCATAGTCAAAGGGCAAAGCAGTAAATTGAAAGTGATATCCCAATGCAGAAATTCTTAACAATTGCATGTGTTTTGGATGAACAGCCATGTTTTATTATGTATAAACGTTTACCTGCTAGAGCTTTTCTCCTCAGGCTTTGTTGAAAATTGGTTTTCCCTTTTGAACTTCACATTCAGCAAAAACAAGTAAGTAAATAAATAAATCTTTCGAGTCCATCATCGCCAATCCCCTTTTTCCCATTTTCTACATGGGGATGGGGTGTCTTGTCAACTCTTGCCATGCCACTCAGTTCAGTGCCACTATCCTGCCTTCAATGTTCATGCCTACTGTTGCAGGTCTTCTCACACACAATCCATCCACCTCTTTGCTGGATGCCCTTATTTCCCCTTGTCTTCTTCCCGCTTGCCCCAAATCTTCTGCTTTTTTGCACATATGCCCAAACCACCATAATCTGTTCTCTTTTACCTTTTCTGTAATTGGAGCCACTTTGGCTTCTGCTCTTATGTCCTTGTTTCTCAATCTGTCCAACAGTGTGCATCCTACCACCCATCTCAGGCACTTCATATCTTTCACCTCTAGCTTCCTCAACTGCTCTGCCTTTACTGCCCAGGTTCTGTACCATACAGTAGTACTGGTCACACCACTGTTTTGCGCACCTTACTTTTTAGCTTCTTTGTCATTCTTCTGTTATACACTGCACCTCACACACACTGTGCCAGTTGGCTGCAGCCCTTCTGATTCTAGTTTTGACCTCCTCATTCAGACTTCCCTTCTCCTCTACGACCCCTCCCAGATACTTGAAGCTGTTAACCTGTTCTAATGTTTTCCTTCTGTCTCAGTTCTCACCATTTGCTGCCATTACAACTGTCTTATCTGTGCTAATTTTCATCTCATTTACCGTCAGATTTGCATTCCATTCCCCAATCCATTGCTGAAGTTCTTGCTCAGAGTCTGCCTGTAATGCCAGATCGTCTGCATAGTGCAACTTTGTTGATCTCTCCTCTCCAACCTATTTGCTAATGTTGTCTATCATGAGCATGAGCAGTGGACTTAGAGCTGAACCCTGGTGCACACCCATTCCCAATAGGAACCCCTCTGTGAGACTGAACACAGTTTGTACTTGAGTAATTGGGTCCTTGTACATAGCCTGCACTAATTCTACCAATGTTTCTGGGACTTTGAGCCACTGCAGGACTGCCCAAATAAGCTTTCTTGGGACCTTGTCATGTGCTTTCTCCAAGTTTAAGAATGCCCAGTTAGACTCTTTCCTCAACTCTAGCTTCTTCTCAACTCTGTGTCTCACTGCAAACATCATGTCAGTTGTACCGCATCCTGATCTGAATCCAAACTGCTCATCTCCCATGTTACTTTCAGGTCCAAGGTGACTAAAATTGCATGAAAAAGTGTGAAGGAAAAGGAGTTTGTGGGTTTGAATCTTGAATTTTGGGACTTTTAGAAAGTGTTTAGAATGGATAAGTCCAGTATGGGTCTCTACTTTCCTTTTTTTTTTCTTTTTTTTTTTTTTGAGACAAGGAAAAGTTGGGAATAAAAACGTTTTCCTGTTTGAGAGGGAAAAAGAGGCTGTGTAATATCCTTGAAGAAACTGATCTACCAGCATTGGAAGGGCCATGTGGTGTTGGTTTGAGGGAACCTGAGGAATTCCAGCAGATGGAATTGGAGGACAATTCCATTGCAGTCTGTACCCATTGTTTAATATCCAAAACTCAAGTATCCAAAGTTGTTATTTTCCAAAGGTAAAGACAGTGGGAGAAACTCCCTGACAGGTTGGGAAGGGTGTGGCTGAGGTGAAGAGAAAGGAAGTAATCATAAATTTGAACGTTTTTTTCTGAAAAGGATCCCTGGGATCCTTTGAAATTAGGTTTGAGTTTGTCCTGCCATTTTCTTCTTTGAACATTTCTTTCTTGTTTATTGAGGATTTTTGAGATGTATGAGAATAGGGGTCAGATTTGGGGGTAACTTCTTTATTTCAGTAGTTTTTTATTTTGCCCCAATGCAGTTTTTTTTTCAATAAAATGCAGACTCCAGTATAAATGTGTAAACCTTAGTATCAACCCAGTTGTTAAGATGTTTTTTTTTTCTAAAGAGATAAAATGATGGCCCTGCTAGTCTTATCTTTTGGTAAAGCATTTGTGAAAGGGAGTGGTTTAGAATCTTTTTTTGATTCCACAGAAATAAGTGGTGAGTCTGAAGAAGGGTTTTAGGTACTTTATAGAAACCTGTCTTGCTTTTTAGGTACAGTGGACTGGGATTCAAGAGTCAGAGTAGCACACAAAAAGATGTATTCTAAATCCTGTAACACTGGCCAGATAGCAGAGGGTTTTGGAGCATCTTTCCTCTGATTCAGATATTTGCTTGGGTTTCCATTTAGTGCTCCATCATTTTATGAACAGTATTTCCAAAAGCAAGTCTGAGGAAGTAGTGCTATCTGCTTCAGAATTGTAGTTGTTTGTGAATAAATTTGTTCATAAGACTTAACTCCCTCTTTCTTTTGTGGGGAGTGGAAAGAGTGAGAAAAGCAAATTATGGAGGCTGCTGAGGGATCCCTCTGTGCAAGTGTGGCTGCCGAGGATCTTTGTGTGCAGGTGTAGCTGGAGGAGAGAGATGTTTAGTTCTCTCCTTTTCTTTGGCTGATCCAGAGAAACAGTATGAGGAGGAGCATACCCCAGACATATCTCCATAAGAGTCCCTGGTACACTTATATTCCTTATGTAACATTCTGTTTGATTAATTTGCTGTCTTGCCTCTGTACCAACATCTTTAGTGTTCTGTTCTTAAGCTTGAAATAGAGTTGTGTGTGTTTTTAAAATATTTCATATGCTAATATTGTATTGACTAGTATTGTATTTGTACTGTTTTTATCTGGTGTTTTACTCCCTGGGCCTCCGCTGAAAGTGGGCTCCTGGCCCAGATGTACTTTTTCCAGTTAACAAATGTAATAAATAATAAAATAAATAAATAAACCTCTCCAGTTCCTTCAGAGAAAATCAGAATTGTCTCTCCGTTTTCAGCCGAGCTGGATTTTATTTTTTAAGGGCTCTATCGACTGCACTTGCCTTTCCCTTTTCTTAATGACATGAAAAAAGCAATTTTCTGTAGAAAAAAGAAAAAAACCCCAAAAAACAGAAAAGAGGAAGCTCGGGGGGTAGGTATGTATTGTAAAACTGTGCTGTCAGTTACTGTAAAGCTGTTTTATTAATGCACAGGTAGTTTAAATTAATATATGACTCTCTGTAATTGTGGGATGGTTTACAGGAGTGTACTGTACAACTTGTTTCATCATTCAGGGACAAATAAGTAATCCTACCTGCTGTTGTGGGTACTATTACCTAGTATCATCCACCTTGGAGGTATTATACTTAGGAGATGGGCTGTCTTTGTCATTTTTGGTGCATTTTATTATTAATTTGTGGTGTTGAATTCTATATTTAATATACAAGCTAAACATTTCCTGTTCCTGAAATCATGTCATTTATAATAATTTTGTTGTCTGGGATCTGAAACTTTTTTCAGTAAATTCAGAGTGCATGCACATGTTGGATACCTGTCTATGGTCATTCCGTTTTGTACTGAACAGAACCAGCTGGACATCAAAAGAGGTGTAGCACTGCACAGTACATTACTGTATACAATATGTAGACAAGAACATTCACATTAATTTGCTAGGTAGCATACAGATCATTAGTAGTTATTTAATGTATTAGTATGCAGTTTAAATGTGTGAAATTTGTCTTCAACTTAATTTTTTGCATTTCTTCTTGATCCATTTCCACTGCAAATTACTGTACAAGCACCTGACAGAAAGTAACCAATCAAATTCTCCTCCTGTAGAATTGCATAAGTAATTTACTGAGTAAGTGTTTAAATTACAAACTGAGTATTCACTTCCTACTTCCAAAAAGTTAAACACCTGTACTGCAACTGTAAATTTTGTGAAAAAATAAACAATGCACTTGTAATATAAGAATCAATTTATTCTCACACAAAACAATAAGAGAGCCACTGTTAGTACTTTTATCTCCTAAAGCTAATGATACTTCATCAGACTGGTTCTGTGCATTAGCAGCAAGCTTTAAATAGCAGACAACTCTTGCAACGAAGAGTATAGATACTTTCAATAAATAAGTCTATTTTGAAGATCATTTCTTTAAAGTAGTTGTAAAATTAAGCTGCTCATTTAGTTCAGGTATTTAATACATTTGTCAGCTGTAATCTGTGTGGTCCACTCATTGAATCCAACATTTTTCTTTGCAAAATGTTGCACAAATCCAATTGAAGACAGTCTTCTAAGAAATTTGTTTCTCTTTGATCAATACAAGACCAGTTTCATGTTGTGTAATAGTCTAAATGTCCTTAATGTGCACTGTTACTAAAATATCATTCATAGGTTCATACTAGGCTATCTGCCCTAGGGCATTTATAAGCCTAGCCAGAATGTGTTTGGCTTTCACCACCCATTTTAAATTTATTTTGCTATGCCCTTTTTCGAGGTTAGTATACTGTGCCTCTGTCTAACAGTGACACAGAAGTGATACCCGGGGTAAACCTACGATCTCACATCCACTCATCAAGATTCCTCTTGAAGAGAGTCAATGAGGGACTCTGCCTAACCTGGACAGGGATTTTATTCCAGAGTGAAGGGAGCCTCTGGGTTATGAATCTGTCCCTCCAGCATGTCCTATTTATTTCAGTGCTGAGGTTCAAGTCTCTCGAGCGTAGCTCGATGGGATTTGGATTTTCTGAGGTGCAGCATGTCCATTAATTCCGGGTTGGACATGGCTTTATACGTCAGGCACAGATCGCCTCTGAACAGGTGGTATGCCACTGAGTAGAGCTGGAGTTTCTTTAACCGGGCAGCATATGGCATCTGTTTGAGCCCTTTGATCCTCTTGTTGAGGTACTTTTGGGGTCTTTCCAGTTGCAGCAGGTGTCTGGTAAGGTACATCCCAAAAGGGGCATTGTACTCAATTATGGGCCTGATGAGGGATGAGTAAAGCGGCACGATAACGTCCCCTGATCTAGATGTGAATCCCTTCCTGATTAGGTGGGCTATATAAAATGTTTTTCTAACCACTTTGGCCACGTGGTTGTCAAATGAGAGATTGCTATCAACATGGGTCCCCAGGTCCCTAATTACTTCTTCTGTACTTAATGGATTACCACCTATGTGCTAATTTGTGGGCACTTTGTTTTTGCCAAAGGGGATGACTATACACTTTTTGGCATTTAGCTTGAGGCCATGGCTCTGGCACCAGTTGTCTGTTTCTATGAGGCCCTTTTGGAGGATGCTTGTGTCGGCTGGAGAGTCGATTATGGCGCCCAGTTTGCAGTCATCTGTGAACTTGGTCAGCCACAGTCCTTCGTGTTTGCCTGTACCTCCGAGAAATATATACCGAACAAGAGAGGTCCCAGGACTGAGCCTTGTGGGACACCACTTGTAACTGGTTTGCAGTCTGACATGGCTCCAGCAATTCTAACCATGTGGGTTCTGTCCTTGAGCCAATTTGCAATCCATCTAGTGACATAGGGGTTTATATTTAAGCTGGTGAGGCTTATCTATAATGCCCGAGTGGGGTATTGTATCGAAGGCTTTTGCGAGGTCCAGGTGGGCTGTGTGGACCACCTTCCCCTCGTCAATGGCCTTGGTGACTGTTTCAAAGAAATCAACCAGGTTTAAGAAGCAGGATCTGCCCTTAACAAAGCTGAACTGGGTAGGATCCAGTGTTTGTAGGTCCCCAATATCTTTATTTATGAGGTCCATGATGATCCTTTCCATAGCTTTGCAGACCAAGCTAGTCAGGCTTATGGGGCGATAGTTTCCAGGATCCGTTGAGGCACCACCTTTATGGAGAGGGAGCACTGTTGCTGTATGCCACTCTTTGGGCACATATCCTGTAGTAAGGCTGAGATTGAACAGTAGTTTTATGTTTGGGTTTAGCTCTTCTTGGAGTTCATGTAGGACGCAGCCCGGGACACCGTCTGGTCCCATTGATGCTGTGTTTTTTGCTTTGGAGAGGGCGGCTCTTACCTGAGCATCTGAGATGTCAGGGGGGCAGCACTCTGCTGGGATAGATATTTGCCCTTTTGATGGGGAGGGGGGGGAGAAGCTTGCACTGAACCTGTCAGCTAGGATGTTGGCAATGTCTGTGGTTCGGTGTATTTTTTGTCATTTTGGACTAATTCTGAGCATATCTGGGAATTACCACCCAGGTTCCCAACATAACTAAAGAAAGCCTTGTGGTTATCCTTAGTGTCCTGTGCAATTTTTCTCTCGAAGCTGGCCTTAGACAATTTTATGTGTGCCCGTAGTTTTTTGCTAATACTGATCAGTGATGCCTTCCCTTTTTGGGATTTTGCTCTATCATTTAGTAGCTTCCTCCTTCTATTGTATAGTTTGTTTATGGCTGGGATCCACCAGACAGGACGTCTGCCTTTGGAGGATTGGGTCTTGGTTTTATTTGGGATCGCATGATCCATGCATTCCTGAAGGTGTTCATAGAATGCGTTTATAAAGGATTCTGCAGTCTGGGCCATATTTTCCACAGGCCCGGGGGCTTTGAAGGATTCTACCTCAGTTTTGAGGAGTGTGAAATTTGCTTTAGAGAAGTTTTTCACTGTGGTTTTCTGGGCAGGGGTGGGATCGGGATGTGAATATCCAGTGAGATTAGTTTATGGTCTGATCTTACCAGTGAGGGATACACTTCTGGTCTGGAGCATAGAGTCCCCATGTTGGTGATGATCAGGTCCAGTATGTTTTCCCCTCTTGTGGGAGTGGTAACAAGTTGTTCCATAGCATTTGAGTTTATAAATTCTAGGAACCTTTGGGCTAGGGTGTTGGAACTAGAGTAATGCTCCCAGTCTATGTTTGGGTAGTTGAAGTCGCCCAATATAATGGTGTTTGGAGAGACCTTCATATTTTCCAGTGTTCTCAGGAAGGCTGAGTGGGGTTCCTGGGTTTGGGAGCTTGATCTGTAGCAGGCTATAAACTGGAAGGCAGTTTTACCCACTGTTAGTTGCACATGGATAGTCTCTGATGCTTCGTGCTTTGCCACCAACCTGGAGGTGTGGATATCTTTGATGAATATTGATACTCCCCCTCCTTTTGTGGTTTGGTCCAAGTTTTGGGGCCGAAAAGCATGGTATGAGGTATAACCTGGTAGTGCTGGGGTGCTTTCGGGAGCCCTGAACCAGGTTTCTGTTACTGCACAGATATCGATGTTCTCCATGCTAGTTTTGAGTGTGTGCATCTTGAGGTTTAGACTTCTGGTGTTGAGTAGCATTACTCTTAGTTTCTTATCCCTTGTGATACCTATGGAGGTGGGTTTGTCTTTTGTGCCTTGCCTAAAAAAGGCACTATGGGGGTAGCAAGAGCCTTTGCCAGTGTCCGAAAGCCCAGGGGTGACAGGTGCAAGCCATCCCTAGCGAAGCATCGTGGCTTGTCGAGCATATCATCCCAAGCTGACAGGCATTGGATCCCCTTTGAATGACACCAGTACTTAAGCCAATTGTTGAAATTGATCATCTTGTCTTCATATTGTGGCATCATTCTTGGTGACGGTAAGATGCTACTCAAGGTTAGGGTCATACCAGCCTGGGCTACATGCTCAGAGAGCTCCTTTATGTCTCTTTTCATGTAGTCCAGGGAGGTACGTCTCAGGTCATTCACACCAGCATGGACAATGACTGAGTCATATTTGTACTTGCCTTGGAGTGACCTGAGTGCTTGTGTTATGTGGCGGATCCTAGCGCCCGACAGGCTGCTCACCGTGACCCTCTCCTTGTTCAGCCTGTTGAGCGGGACGTCAGTCTGCCTGATGATAGAGTCACCTATTACAAGTGTATCAGGTGTGTTGTTTAGTCTTAAGGGCTGTGACTGTTCGGCACACTGGCTTTGTGAGATATGTGTTCCACGTGTTTTGTTTTGGGGTAGCGGCTGCTTGGGTGTCTGCTTTGGAGGTCTCTGCTGCTTCGGCAGATCTTTATTTAGAGCCTCCGAGTATGTTTTTGTGTGATTATGTGTTTGGTTTGCTGTCGTGGTAGGTCTATGTGAGACTGAAATTGTAGTGAGTGTGGTTTCCTTCTCCTCCTGACTTGTTATGCCAGTACTGAGTTGAGAGAGTTTAGCCTCCAGTTTGGCTATATGGTTGCATATTCCAGTTATTCTTTTCACAAACAATTATTTTTAGCTAATGAATAAAATATGTAGAGTCCAAAATGAAAGCAGAGGTATCTTTAACTTCTCATTTAAGTTTGAGTTCGACTATAACTTTAAAAGGTTCTTCTGTCTTGGATCGTCCCACTGCCACTGTAGGGCAGAAGGGTGGCTTTGAGGCAGCCTTGGATTTGCCAAAAATAACTGGAATATGCAGATGGGGAGTGGTCAAAAAAACTTCTCGTACTGTTCATAATATGAATATTTTCCAAAGCCCTGTTAATAATAGAAATATCAGTTGTTCATTAGGCATGATTAATATAGTTGTCTGCTAGCTCTGCAGTATAAATTCTCATCAAGGGGTTCAGATGTTGGTTTTCATTAATAACCTCCATGCTGTTATCCCCAGTGCTACCTGTATTCTATATGCGGATGATTCCACTCTGATCTGCTCAGCCACCTCCCCATCTGACCTGCAAATCTTAACCTAAAACACATTTAACACTATCGAAAACTGGCCTTCCAAACACCATCTACTGCTGAACCCCAAGAAAACTAAACTTCTACTCTTCACCCCCACTATTAGATCCACCCCATTTTCTTTCTCTGTTACATCCAACAATGACACATCTATCTCCCCAGATACCCATACTAAGCTTCTAGGGGTTATTATAGATAATCTTAAAATTTGATCTGCAGGTCAACAAAACCATACAAACCATCAATAAGAAACTTGGATCTTTGTACAGAAACAAGTCATTTTTAACCCCATTGGCTAGAATTGCAATCGCCCGGTCGCACCTACTCTCTTCACTTATATATGCCTCTCCTGTACTCTCAACCTTAATAAATCTGAGCTGAGTAAGCTCTCCCACAGCTACAACCATATTGCCAGATTCGCCACCGGCTCAACCTACAGAACCCATCACTGCCCAAACCTTAAACAACTAGAGTGGCTAGAACTGCCCAGCTTAATTCAATTCAGTCATGTCTTAATAGCACACACAATTCTTTACAAACCTGAAAATACCCCTCACTTAATAATATTGTAAAGCCATACAACAACCTGAAGTCACTATGGTCATCCAGCAAACTATTGGTCCAAACTGAAAAATTAATGATAAGGTGCTAAAGTCTGGGTGTTGTTACTGTGATGGCTCCAAAGTTTTAGACACTCAGTCTTGCTGGCTGGGTTTTGCTGAAATCAAAGTCTGGTTATAGTTGCATTCACAGTCTGTTGCATACAGAAGCATGCAGAATGTACACTGATGAGAGAATATACTTTGTAGCACCAAACTCAGAGCAGTAACAAATAACTTTTTATAAAAACACACGTACTACTGTAGCAGCTTTAGGTACTGTTCTACTTTACTTCTTGAACATGGATGATGTGAGAGATGCAATATTACATCGGGACAAGTGTGTGTTCCTACACAGATATCTCAAACATAATTGAATTAATACAGATCTTATATACAGTTCTAGTCACGCACATACATATAGATTTCCACTTGGTATTTTATTTTGGAGAATTGCTCATCCTGTAGAAACAATGCTGATTGTTGCAGATGCTGACTTGATATTATTTTTAAGCTTCCTTGCTTAACAATGTCACATTTTTGCTCTTTGTATGAGAACATCTGTTCTTGTGTTTGCAGAAAAAATATGTTTTCATCCTGTACTGGTATTGTTTTTTTAAGGCAACACCTTGTAGTAAAACACATACAAATGCTGACTTGATCATTCAAACCTCCTTCCTTAACAATGTATTATGATGCAGAATGTTTTCCTTTTTGTCCAGCCTTTAAGGAACCAGATTAGCTTTTTTCCTGACAATGTGTAAACATGCATCCTGTTTTTACATTTTTGCTCTTTACCGACAATGTAATGCATGCATAAGAGGTCAGTTTTTACATTTTTGTGGATTCTGTAAGAAAACATGTCCATTAAGCAAGTTCCTTATTTTTCAAGCCACAGTCATTTAGTATGGATGCTAATCACATATTGCTAAACTCTATTTCTACATTTAAGCATGCTTTATTTTAGACCTTATTTATGCTACATATTTGTAGCAGAATTACTTTCAACCTTAATATTTTGTTGATCATAAGAATTCCCTCTTTTGTTTTATTTTAAACCAGGGATACAAATTCAGCATTATTTGATGATACTTTTTCATTATGACCATTAACAACAGTAACTTGACTAGCTCTTGTTAAGCAGACTTTAATACATGTAAATAATATACAACCAAGCACTACAATAACAATAAAAGAAATTAAAATATAATGATCTTTCCTGTCCAACCTGTAAATAGACTACTAAACCATTTACTCCAGTCATCATTCCAGTTTTTTCTAGTATGTTGAGACACTTGTGCAATCACTTTTAAATGTGCTTTTACATATTCTGTTTTGTCTGGAATAAATGTACAACATTGTTCTCCTATTAAAGCACATGTACCCCCTTGGGATGCTAGTATGTAATAGGTTCATAGGTGGGTACTAGGCTGTCTGCCTGAAGGCATTTATAAGCCTAGCCAGAATGTGTTGGCTTTTCACCACCCCCTTAAATTAGTTCCCTGTGCCTCTGTCCAGCAGAGCCACTGAAGTGATCCCCGAGGTAAACTTTCTGTTTAACCTAACCCTAAGGTCCGTCACTATCGCACACTCACCTAACCCGCGCCCTAACCCTAACTCACCTAACCTGTGCCCTAACCCTAACAACCACACAATCGCACACTTACCTGAACCCAACCCGTAATTTCCACCACAGAGCTGAAAATGCCATTCGATTTTGTAAAACCATAGTTCGTATAGCTGTCATTTCGATAGTAATGTCAAGGACCACATTGAAAGTGGCATTTACCAATACCTCAACTAGTTTGGATAGTTTTCTCAGCTCCCAGATGGCTTTTGCAGCCCCATACCAAGGGAAAATACCTGCTCCAGAGATTACATCATCTCCTAAATCCATATTTTTTAATTTAATATAATCAAGATTTTGATGATAGATACGTGATGTATCTAAGGTGTCTAATGGATTTTCTGGACTTTCAATCACAGGTAATTCTGTGGCCTTTCTAGTTGCTGTAGATGTCTTGTGAGGTACATGTCAAAAGGGGCATTGTACTCTATAATGGGTTTAATGAGTGAAGAGTAGAAGGGAACAATGACCTCTTTTTTCCTGGATGAGAAACCTTTTGTGATGAGCTGTGCCACGTAGCAGGATTTCCTGACTACTGTGCCGATGTAGTTATCAAAGGTGAGACTACTGTCCACCTGTGTCCCAAGGTCTCTTATCACACTTTCAGTGTTAAGTAGACTACCGCCTATGTGGTAGTTCACGGGTACAGAATTTTTACCAAAAGGGATGACAGTGCACTTTTTGGCATTGAACTTGAGGCTATGGCTTTGACACCAGGCATCTATCTCAGTGAGGCCCTTTTGTACGATGTTCACATCATTAGGTTCATAGGTTGGTATTAGGCTATCTGCCCTAGGGGCCTATACAAGCCTAGCCATAACAATTCCCTGGCTATTTCTTCCCACACTATTTACTTCCCTGGACCCCTGTCTATCTACCTGTCTGACGTGATCCCTGGGGTGAATTTCCTTTCTCTCATCCAATTGTCAAGGTTCCTTTTGAAGAGGGCCAAAGAGACAGAGCGATTGACATGCATGGTCAGTCTATTCCAGAGTCTGGGGAGTCTCTGGGATAGGAACCCATCCCTCCAGCATGTTTTGTTTATTGTGATGTCAAGGTTTAGATCCCTGGAGCAAGTGGCTCTGAGGGATTGGGATTTCTTTTAAGTGTAGCATGTCCAACAGCTCTGGGTTTAACATGGCCTTGTATGTTAAACAGAGATCACCTCTGAGTAGACGATATGCGACAGAGTATAGCTGGAGTTTTTTAAGGCGGTCAGCGTAGGGCATCTGCTTTAGCCCTGTGATTCTTTTAGTGAGGTATTTCTGTGGCATTTCCAGTTGTTGCAGATGTTTTGAGAGGTTCATATCAAATGGGGCATTGTATTCTATAATGGATCTGAGGGATGAGTACAGTGGGACAATGACCTCCTTTTTTTCTAGATGAAAAGCCCTTAATGATGAGGTGTGCCACATAGAAGGATTTCCTGACTGTTGTGGCGATGTGGTTATCGAAGGTGAGACCACTGTCCACCTGTGTTCCTAAGTCTCTTATCATCTTTCGGTGTTTAGTGTACTGCCACCTATGTGGTGATTCACGGGTACATTCTTTTTCCCAAAGGGGGTAACTATACATTTCTTAGCATTGAGCTTGAGTCCATGGCTCTGGCACCAATCTGTAAGGCCCTTTTGTAGAGTATCCACATCATTTGGGGATTCAATAATGGCTCCCAGTTTGCAGTCATCTGCGAACTTTGTTAACCAAAGTCTTTTAATGTTGGCCTGTACTTCAGAGAAGTAGATACCAAATAAGAGCGGTCCCAGGACTGAACCCTGAGGTACTCCACTTGATGATGATGGCATCTTTGTACTGAAGAGGGAGAAACCTTTAGTAATTATTTGGGCGAGATAGATTTTCTTGATGACAATGGATGTGTGGTGGTCAAAGGACAGTCGGTTCTCTTTAAAGGTACCTAGGTCTTTAATAACATTGTATGATTTATGTGGTAGGTCTGCAAGAGTTGTTCCTACAGCTGAGTGTTACTGTATTTGTCAGCATTCAGCTTTAGACCATGATCCTGACACCAGAAATTTGTCTGAATTAGACCCCTAAGGAAAATATAAGATATTTGCAGGGGAATTGATGGATCGAAACTTGAAATCATTCATGAAACTGGTTAGTTAATTTAATGCTATTTTTGACATCATACAAGAAGGGATTGCAAAGCAAAGTTGACAAGATTCTTAGAGGATGATGTGCCACCAGGTGTAATGAAATGGGTTCTGTCATTAAGTCACTTGTCAGTTCAGTGGGTTGCACAGAGACTTATGCTGAGTTTAACTAGTGTGTCAGTGATGTCAAAGTGGTATGTTGTGTCAAAGATCTCAGATAAGTCAAGATAAGCTGTGTGCGTGGAGTTATCTAACTTAACTAGTGCTTTTTCTTTTTCTTTCAAAGAAGTCAGATTGGTGTAGTATACGTGATCTACCTTTACAAACTCAAACTGATGCCTCAGACTCCTCGTATCTATCCAGTGGAGAATTTGCTGTTGACTATTTTAAGGAAGAGGTCTGATAGGTAGTTGCTACTTGCTATCAGGTTATTCAAGCCTCGGGGGATGAGGGACTGTTTAACTGTATCAAGTCAGCAGCAAGCATGAGGAAGATGGCCTTGGAGAACAGTCTAAAGATAGTTAATTCGGATAATGATATTACAATGTTTTCATGAAATGTGGTGATTGAGGGTTTGGCATTACACAGGGAGCAGACATGAACTCTGTTGCTTTGGGTGGGAATGGGATTGACAATGTTGATTCCTCCAGTGAGGGGAGAGTAGTATTTGATCAAGGCAGTTTTCATTGATAAAGCCAAAAAAGCATAATGTATATTTGTTTGTTGAGATGTAGGTATGCTAATTCATGTAGGGGCAAAGTCCCCCTGTAACGGTGTTGTTTGGATCAAAGGAGAGGGATGTTTGTTTATTAAGATGTGCTTTCTGTTGTTTTCATGACATAGAAGAATAAAGCCATGAGTATGGCTCAGGTGATCCAACTTATACTGGCTAGGCAGGTGCTTGTAGGAGCTACCAAGAGCAGGGAGGAGTGAAGAGGCTCCACCCCATTTGCCTTGTTTTAGGTGTGAAAGATGCAGATGACATGTTGACAGGCAATTATCATTATAATTATATTTATTTTGTATTATCATTATATGCTTCAGTGGCAGTCAGGCTGTGCATATGGGCAGATTGAGGGGTGGTTCTGTCATTTGGTTGAGGGCAGAGGTACTGCTCAGACTACAACTCATGTTTGTGTGCAGCCTATAGCAACTGCACAACATGAAGATGTAGGCAGGGCTACATCCAAAGCAATCCTACCTCATAAAGTACCTTATAAAAGAATGCTGTGCTGCGCATGAATGATCAATGTTAACAGGCAATACAGATGGATCTGCAAAAAAACCCCGCACACATACATACATACACACACACACACACACACACACACATATATATATATATATATATATATATATATATATATATATATATATAAAATATGCATTGTGAGTTGCAGGAGTCAAGGATGAAGCTCTGTAGTGGGCAAGGATGTAATATGAGGTCATACAGACTGTAAGATACAAAAGCGTTTAATATTGTTTTCCTGTTTAATTAGCCTAAGGGTGTTTTGGAAAAAGACAGATAAAACACCACCAGTTTTACTGCTAACTATACTTGTGGCCCTAAACAAGTAGCAGATTTTAAAACTTGCTAAGAAGGATGCTGTTACTGCACTGGAACTCTCATTCAGTAACATCATAAGTATCACTCGCACAAGTAGAGGGCAAGTTATACTTGAGCTGAAGGGATTTGAGCAACGTAGTGAATTTTAGCACCTGAGGGGGCAGCTGTTTGTTTTTCTGTGTTTGTTCTGCCTTTTTAGTGGTGCATTCATATGTAGCACTTTGGAGTCACCTAAAAGTACATTACCACGGCAAGTACACTGCTTTCGCAGACTGTAGTACCTAGCTTCTGTAATAGTGGTTTAAGAAGCTGTATGTAATATGGAATGGGATTGTTTATTGCCAGGGTCTGGCTGCAGTGCAGGGCTGCAGGCTTTTACAGTGCTGTACATAGGAGGTCTTTTTGGTTTTGGAAATGATTTTGTTAACATGTCAAACTAGGATGTGTTTGTATTTGTCTTGTGGCATGTGGCCATAGCATTAATATGGGTACCAGTAACCAGTTTTTGTGAAATGTTTGCTTTCAGTTGTAATAAGCATTTGCACCTCTCACTTGTGGGGTTATTTTGTAGAAATAGCAAGTGGTGGTCAGAAAGCTTGTAGTAGTTATTATGCTTAGTGCTAGAAGGCTGGCAACCTAATGGGCAAAGGTTAACTCAAGACATCTGTTTGATCTAGAAACGCTGGTTGGTATGTAGTTAGTGATGTTATGAAATTTTGATGACAGTTGGTCGAACTAGAAGGGAGGGGAACTGTGTAATAAATAGCAGGAATGCGTTTTATTACACAGATTGTGGTGATGTGGTATTTTCATGACCCTTGTTTTATATATAAAGGGGCAGTAAAAAATAGTCCTAACCAGTCCAGCGGTATATAATGCAGCTCAGTGCAGTATATAGCTCAGTAAAGTACAGTGTTGGGATTGGCTGAACAGCAGGCACAGATGACACAGCACAGTAATCCAAAATATATTCACTGCACTATAATAGAAGAGTGCCTGCAGGTACTGATGCTACAGCACAATATTCCAAATGTGATTTTGTATGCATTACCAAATTATTAGTGAGCAACTGAGCAGCAGTTATGGCTGACACAGCACAGTATTTCAAAAGTTGTAGATGATGATGATGGTGGATTCTTAAGACTACAGCAGGCGGTTAATGCAGCATGCAGAATGCTACAAGACACTTGCTATGATAGGAACAAATGTCATAACAGTAGTCAGTGCATCAGTAGCAAGCTCAGGTGGAAAGGCAGAAGTATTATAGTAATTTTTGTTTTGCCAGAGATGTTATATACAGTAGGCACTGAGATGCAGTTTGACCAGCCAGTTAAGAAATAACCCAGTAGGTACTATCACAGCAAAGATACAGTACAACAGATTACTAAAACAGTAATCCACAGCTGAGAAATAGACAACACAGCACAGCAGTAGTAGCAATGCTAAGCAAACTTCAGTAGCAGACAGATCGTGTGTGTGTGTGTGTGTGTGTGTGTGTGTGTGTGTGTGTGTGTGTGTGTGTGTGTGTGTGTGTGTGTGTGTGTGTGGTGGGGAGGGGCAAACACTGGTGTATAATTGGTACAGTAGAATGTAGCAATAACAGCTGTACTAGGTCCATCTTCTTTAATTGACAGATAATGCCACAAACTGCCAGAACACTCAGCCATGCTCATCCAAGTGCCAAGTGAGCAGTAGGGCATATAGCCCATGGAGTAAGGTGATTTGTATCTCGAGGGGTCTGAAGGACTAAGAGACTCTGATACTGTGCTAGCTTCTGTTCAAACCTTCTGTGCTGAATGAATCAGTTACCAGATGGAGTGCAACTGCTTTACAAGTCAAATGTGGTAGCAAGTAATTAATGCAAGTCTGTTGTGCTGCAGTTTAGCACAATAAAGCCTGGAACACACCAAGTTTAAAGCAGGCAGCAAGGGTGTGCACACAGGCCACTTAATTAAAGATGTAATGGGATCCTATCTCGCCTACATTCATGACAGATGGGTTCGGAGCCGATCCATCGGCTCCGACTCGGCAACTAATACACTAGCACGAAGTCTCTCATTGGCTGGGCTACTCCCTATCCCAGGATGCACTACACCTGCTTCCCCAGATCTCGTTTGCCGCTTTACAAGCTGGACGTGGTCTCGACTTGGCTGGAGCTAAGTGGTTCTTTTTACCTTTTTGTGGTTAATTGTTTTTCGGGCCAAGCCCGTTTAAATTAGAGGGCTTTGGGCCGTTGGACTTGTGTTGTCTGTTTGTTTCTGAGGTAAACTTTTTTCCTAAGTACTCGCGCCAGTGTGTCTCGCGCTTTTCAGTTGGCGCAATTCTGTTATAGTGCTTACTTATTGAGGTAAAGTCAGATTTTTTGAAGGGCCTGTGCTATGTCTAAGGAACAAAAGTCAGGTTTTAAAAAATGCACTCGGTGCAGTTATAAAATGTCCATCACAGACAGCCATTCAATCTGTGTCTATTGTTTGGGGCCGAAACATCTGCAAGAGACTTGTAGCGTATGTCATGCTTTCTCTGCTAGGGTTCTTCAAGAACGCAAGAATAAGTTGATATTGAAAGGGCTTATTAAACCTTCTTTTGAGGAAGCCTTAAATCCTCCTGTTGCTTCCAAAAAGAAAAGATCGTCGGCACCGACAAGTCCGTCGGAGCCGACTTCTAAAAAGACAAAATTGACCTCTTCTTCCTCGGCTCCACTGACTTCGGGGCCGAGAGTCGAAGGGTCTGCCTAGATACCTCCTACTTCGGCTCCATTGCCTTCGGAGCCGCAAGTTGGAGTATCGAGAGGTGAATCACCTCCATCGGTTCCAATGGCTTCGGAGCCGGTGGAAGTGTGCAGCTCAGACTCTTCCCCCTCGGCTCCGAAGAAGGCTCCTTCGGTGCCGATGGTGGTCCATGCGGTGGTGGAGTCGGCGCCGATAGTATTGGAGCCGATTCGGAGCCGGTCCCCTTCTCTCTCGGAGCCGAGAGGAAAGTCTTCTCGAGTGTCTACCTCCTCTAAATCCTCGAGACTGTCAGATTCGGACCTGGATAGGGTTTTACAGAGGTTATTCCAATCTCCAGTGTTTACTAAAATGGTCTCGGCTCCGGCACAGTTTGCTTCGGAGCCGATCCCCCCTCCAACACATTTGATTCCTCCTCCAACCTCTTCGGAGCCATTGGAGCCGGTGGTGGTGGAGCAATGTGGAGCCATACGGTCGGAGCAGAGACCCCTTACTAGCCTCTCGACTCCGACTGTGCTTCCTACCCTGTCCTCCGGTTCAGGGTTTGGTACTGCGACCTCTTCAGCCGGGCCCGAGGGGAATACTTTGGGATTGGGTGCTTCGGTGCCTAGTCTTCCTCTCGGTGCATCGGCTGCTGGAATTCCCAGTGCCATCGTGGCCTCTAGACCAGTGACCTCCTTGGATTCTGGAGGTCCGGCCTTTGAGGCCATGAGGAGCACGCTGGCCATGCCTTTGCCGGTTCAACTAGATTCTACCTCACCGTCCCTAGATTTGGAGACTGGTGCCTCTGTTGTGTTGCAGCCCCGGCAGCGGGCCCCAGGGCCTGAGGATACCCCATCGGGGTTCCTTTCGGTGGTCCGTCCGAAACTGCTTCGGATGAACCCCCATGGAAGAAATTGTGTAAGAGGAAGCACGTAGACTCCCAAGATGAGTCTATTACATCGGATACTGACCTCGATGATGCAGAAGGGTCCCCCAAATCATCTTCAGATGATATCTCCTTCTCAGATATCTTGGAGATTCTGAGACAGAGAGGTGACTGGCAAGCCAAAACCCCTTCAGCTGAGGAGTCAGTCTTCCTCAAGGCCTTTGGGGCCCAGCCTTCCGCCTCCTGGGTGTCTCCGCCCTTCGATGAACTCCTTGATTTGGTTTCTCGAAGGGTGTGGGAACACCCTGATTCTGTGGAACCGGTGCCTGCGAGGCCCAATAAATTTTTGTCAGCCCCCCCCCAGAAGGAGTTTCTCACAAAGGGTGTGCCTGTAGATGCTTTGGTGGTGGCTTCTGCCACACAGCAGGACGTGGCAGAGGCTTCGACGTCTATTCATCCTCCTAATAAGGATTCTAGGAGTGTGGATAGGTACGGGAAGCGTACCCTGTCCTCGGCGGCCTTTACCTTACGGTCGCTGAACTACTTATGTCATTTTACGAGGCTCCAAAGGGATCTTCTCAAAGAGCTAAATGACTCTCTTGTCGGTAATCTACCTGAGGCGCTGGCCCCAACTGTTGGCGCACAGATGACTACCCTCTTTTCTATTGTTAACTCGTCCATGAGGCTCATCTCATATGCGGCCGAAGGGGCGAGTAGAGCAGCGGGAACAGGCGTTGCCCTCAGGAGACAAGCCTGGTTACGCTTGTGTTCGTTCACGGAGGCTTTCAAGTCTTCTTTCGCCGACACCCCCTTTGATGGGTCATCTTTGTTTGGACCCAAGGTGAAGGACACACTAACTAGGTGCGAGCAGGAGGGCAAGACTTTGACTGCCGTTGGGGCCCGATTTTCCGCTCCTTCTAGGCCTTACCCCAAGGCTGGGAGAGGAGGGAAAATGTGGTTTAAAAAATCTCAGAAGTCTTTCCCTACTCCACCCAGTGATTCCCCCTCCAGAGGCAGGGGGGGGGATTTTGGAAGACGCCGCCCCAGAGGTGGCAGAGGCCCCCGTAATTCTGGAGACAGCGATTCCTTTCATGGTTCTTCATACAACCAGCGTTCCTGAGTTGTTGCCTGACTGTGCATCTCCGGAGCCAGTCGGGGGTCGCTTTGCGGCGCACCCACAAGCTTGGGAATCCATAACAAGCGATCAGTGGGTGCTTCGCATTATTACCGGAGGTTATATCATCCCCTTCAACAAACCCCCCCTTTCTTTAAGGGAAATCCCGGACGTACCACCCAGTCAGCGGGATCAAGCAGCATTAGAGGTTTCAAAGCTGCTGGAAAAAAGAGCCATCCAGCCTGTCCCCATCGACCAGATCGGATCAGGAACTTACTCAAAATTATTTTTGGTACCAAAAAAGACAGGGGACTTCAGGCCCATTTTGGACCTCAGTTCATTGAATCGTTTCGTAAAGAAGTCCAAATTCCGAATGGTCACTCTTCAATCGATTCTTCCTTTGCTGGAAAAAGATGCATGGATGTGCTCAGTAGATCTCCAGGACGCTTACTATCACATTCCCATAGCTCAAGAGTCCAGGAGACATTTACTCTTCCGCCTCGGAGTCAGTCATTTTCAATTCCGAGCACTGCCCTTTGGTCTCACCACAGCCCCCAGGGTGTTCACCAAGTGTCTGGCAGTGGTAACTGCTCACCTGAGAAGTCTGGGATTCCAGGTGTTTCCTTACCTAGACGACTGGCTCCTTACTGCCACCTCCGAGCATCTACTACTCCAAGCGCTCAGAGCCACGTTCACCTTGGGCCGTTTCTTGGGGATCACGTTCAATTTGCAAAAATCTGTACTACAGCCATCTCAGCGTATTATTTTCATAGGCGCAGACTTAGACACAAAAAGAATGCACGCCTTTTTACCGGCAGCAAGAATTCAGGTATTACAAGATCAAGTCAAATCCTGTCTTCCCCTACAAAGAGCCCCGGCCCATCAGATCCTACAACTGTTGGGCTCGATGGCGTCGACCATACTTTTGGTTCCCTTGGCCAGGCTTCATATGCGAATTTTACAATGGCTACTGTCGGTTCAATGGTCTTATCAGGAACTTCCCTTGAACCACTTAATCATAATCACGGAAAGTTGCCGTCGAGATCTGCATTGGTGGCTTCTCCAATCAAATCTCGACCAGGGGCGACCCTTTATACCACAACGTCCCGTTGCCACTGTGACTACGGACGCCTCCCAGGTAGGGTGGGGGGGTCATTACCTGGACAGGTCGGTCCAAGGCACATGGCAGATCCAGGAAACGCACTTGCATATCAATGTCCTGGAGATGCGAGCGGTACTATTGGTACTCCAAGCTCTCCATCACGCTCTCCCACAGGGCCCGATTGCTATCCTATCCGACAACATGTCGGTGGTATGGTACATAAACAAGCAAGGTGGAACCAGATCTTACCCACTATGCAGAGAAGCCATGAGACTTTGGCTCTGGGCGGTAGCTACCAACCGCTTTCTGATGGCAACGCACATACCGGGGAAGTCCAATGTCATTGCGGACAGATTAAGCAGGACCATTCTTTTACCCCACGAATGGTCCCTCAACCAGGGTATAGCTGCGAAAATCTTCGACAGATGGGGTCATCCTTGCTGCGACCTGTTTGCCAGCCCTCACAATGCGAAATGCAGGGAGTTCTTCACACTGTTCCCTTCTCAGGGACAGACTCCCAGGGATGCTCTGACCCACATTTGGCCCTCCGGTCTTCTCTACGCCTTCCCTCCGTTCCCCCTCTTACCGAGGGTGATACAGAAGGCCATTTACATGGAGAGCGAGATGATTTTGATTGCCCCGCACTGGCCTCGTCAAGTTTGGTTTCCTTTCCTACAGAGGCATGCGATAGAAGGTCCATGGTTTCTGGATCCGGTGCCAGACCTGTTGACTCATCAGTCAGGACGGCTTCACCCATCTCTCAGGTCCCTGAAGTTGGCAGCATGATTACTCCACTTCCATCCTTAGTCCGAGACAATGCTCTTTCCTCGGACGTGGTCCACATACTGTCTTCTTCTCATAAACCTTCCACCATCAAACTTTATTCCAGTAAATGGAAAAGGTTTGCCTTCTGGGCTCAAGAACGGGGTATAGATCCTCTCACTGCACCAGTATCGGAGGTTCTGAATTTTCTGGCCTCCCTTTTTCAGTCGGGCTCTTCAGTGTCTACCGTTAAGGTTCAGCTAGCGGCCATTTCTAATTTTCATGCTTCATTTGAACCTTCATTGATGTCTCACAAACTTTGTAAGGCTTTCCTTAAAGGGGCTTGGCTCCTGAGGCCTCCTTTATCTCATCCTGTCCCCCCGTGGGATTTGAATATGGTTCTTGCTGCCCTAACTGCCCGTCCTTTCGAACCAGCTGCTACCTGTGATCTAAAATTTCTGTCTTGGAAAACGGCCTTTTTAGTAGCCATAACGTCTGCCAGGCGAGTTTCAGAACTTCAAGCTCTTTGTTCTGATCCTCCCTATTTGATTTTTCACAAGCATAGAGTTTCATTGAAATTAAACCCTGCATTTATACCAAAAGTGGCCTCCTCTTTCTGTATGCAACAAACTATAGAACTCCCTGTCTTTTTCCCAGATTTCTCTAATAACGCAGAATATACTTTGCATCAATTGGACGTACATAGACAACTGCGTTTTTATTTGAACAGAACCGCTCAAACGCGGAAATCTAATCAATTGTTCGTTTCCTTTGCAGCGAACAAATTGGGTCAACCAGTAACAAAAACCTCCATATCTAAATGGATTAAAGATTGTATCATTTTTATTTATTCACAAGCTAACAAAGACCTCCCTTTCCAGTCAAGGCTCATTCTACCAGGGCAATGGCTACTTCGTAGCTTTTCACTCCAAGTTATCAATAGATGATATTTGTGCTGCAGCAACCTGGACTTCTCCGCACACTTTCATTTCTCATTACAAATTGGATGTGGTTTCTCGAGGCAGAGCTTCCTTTGGTTCCACAGTTCTCAGGAGTGTTTTCCAATGAGCCACCCTGGATGTAGGTGCTAGGGACGCTGTCCCATCTGTCATGAATGTAGGCGAGATAGGATCCCATTACATATTTTAGTTATGTACTTACCATAACTTCGGATGTATGGGATCCATCTTGCCTACATTCATAAGTACCCACCCGCCTTCCCCCTTCCATTTGGATTTAGAGGAGCTGTAGTCCCTCTTTTCTTGGTGTTCTTTCTTGAAGAACTTTAGTTGGTTGTTGTGACTACTAGTGTTTCTGTGTTTGCATGGATGTATAAAAGCGAACAAACAAGATCTGGGGAAGCAGGTGTAGTGCATCCTGGGATAGGGAGTAGCCCAGCCAATGAGAGACTTCGTGCTAGTGTATTAGTTGCCGAGTCGGAGCCGATGGATCGGCTCTGAACCCATCTGTCATGAATGTAGGCGAGATGGATCCCATACATCCGAAGTTATGGTAAGTACATAACAAAAAGTTAGCACTGCTAAGTGACCAGTACTAATCCAGGCACAGAAACAAAAACAGTAGTGGAAAGGAGGAGCACCAGACCAGTTTCAAATGCAAGAGTTACCACAGCACAAAAAGTAAGCCAGCAGTAGCACAGACTACTATATAAAATAAGTGAAAAAGTCGCTTCCTAGGTGATGCAGATTTTTTTTTACAAAGACAATTCCTGTAGCAGGAGTTTAAGGCAAGTGTGTTGTGTTGTTGCTCAGCTAATTAGAGCCTGGAGTAAAGTTTAATGCAGACAGCAAGAGCATGCACAAGACAGAGTAACACTGCTAAGTTACCAGTAGTAGTTGTGGTCCCAAAACAACAGTAGCCTGTTCTTTCACCAGTAGGAATCAGCCCGGTTTCACATGCAAAAATGAACACAGCTCAAAACAGAACTTTAAAATCAGCACTACTTAAGTTAAAAAAGGAACTCTCCAGATGCTGTGAGACTGTTCTCCAAATTAAATCTGTTAGCAAGTGTTCAAGGAAAGCTTGTCATGTTGTAGCTCAACACAGTAGAATCTGGAACTCATAAAGTTTAAAGCAAACAAGCACACAGGCCAGTTAAAGTTAACATTGATAAGTAAGCAATATAATTAATTCCTGGTAGCAAGATAAATAGGCTGTCTTATCAACAGAAGAGAATTGGCTAAACTAGTGTGGTGGCACATATGAAAATCTACTGAAAGATGATAGAGAGAGAGAGGCACTGTTTGATTGCAATGATCCTAAAGGAGTAGAAGTTCAACTTATAGTTATTTAGGTTTATCTCACTCTTGTAACACAAGATAATTATGCTGTAGTTAATAGCATTTTCGCATAACATAGATATTTTAAAATTAACGTCTGTATAGATACGAACATGCAGTTAATGCAAGTCGCCCTTGTGATACAGAGATTAGTAGTGTGCAGCTCCAGATGAATTGTAAAGCCTGCTGTTTAGAGTATGCATATTGAGATAGCTGTCTATGGATTCTACTCCTGAGTTGAAACCTAATTTGAACAGCGAGCACCAACTAGGACTCACAACAGAAGTTGCAATCACTTAAGTAGCATAGAGTTACAGAAAGTGCCACCAGCAGTCAAGTTAACCGGTCAGTTTCTGCAGGAGGTCCTGCCTTAAGGTGTCATTCACAGAATTTAGAACCAAACAGCTAATTTTGAATGAGAGACTAACTTTACAAAATATGCTGAAGGAATTTAAGCTTTGAGGATACCAGTGTTGTTCAGAAGTACACATTACAAGAAATCTGGTAAGAATGGGTCCATCTTTGCCAACATTGGGATTAATGTTGTAAGACAGCTTGTACCCCAGTCTTTCCCAGTTTATTAAACCCTCCGCCTATGCCCATACAGTTCTGCAAACAGAGCGGCATCATCAGAATACAATGCAGTTTGACGGGATGGAAAACAAAAAAGCTGGTGAAAGTGGCTGTCATCTTCACAGGTACCCCAGTAACATCCTCACATTTAATAAAGCTGAGATTCTTGTGTCCTTCCTTAAACTCAGCAATCTCAAGAGCCTCTGTATCATAGTCATCTGCATTCCTTCTAGCAGCAAAATCCCCACTGTTGAAAACATCTTGTCATGGGTATCTACCAACATTCCTTATAAAACTATAATCTCAGACAATCTAAAAATATTGATTTGCAGGAGTTTTAACTTAACTCCCAAAAGAACTAATACAAATCTCTCTAATTTCACCAAACTTATTTATACTCCTACTAGGTATAACTAGCTGAGCCTCAAATATTTCATATTGGACTGATTCATGACTGCTGAAACCAGCAATATGACCTCCTCTAGAACTCTTCCTGACATGGTCAGCGGTGACCTTCCTACATTCATTCACAGAAACTTAACCCGTATACCTAAATTGCATGTCTTTGGTGAAGTACACAGCCTAACTACTTTCAAACAAATATACCTTTATATCCACCCTGCTAACCCGTGACTGGGATGCCCTCAAGTATTTGCCACTAAATTAAGCTGTAACAGTTAAATTTCATATTTCTTACTAGACTCGGCACGCAAGCCCCATTTAGAAAAAAAGTGAGTAAAAACCAATCCTACCACCTTGCTATAAAAGCAAACTAAATAGGAAATATGCAAAAGAGGTGATGCCTGGAAAGCCTGGCAGGAAAATAAAACTACCCAAGACCTACAACTTTTCAAGTAACTTTGCAGTGCCACCAAAGCAAGAGTCAGAACTGACAAAAAAAGACTTTCACATAAAACAACAAATAGCCAACTAAAATAACCAGAATTGCTATGGACTTACCTAAACATCTGTTACGTCCCAGGAGAACAATGCAGCCCAAATCATCCCAAACATATCCTCCTGAAATAACTGGTACATATTTCAATGAACATTTAAAAACAATTTAATCTCCCTTTCAAGCTATCAACCAGAGAACACCATAAACATGGAGCAACAGCCAAATTCCAATTTTGACACCATCTCCCTAAATCCAATCCTAGTATCTACTATTAAGAACTACCTATCAAAGTTAAAATCCACTGCCACTGCTGTCAATCAACTACAAGATAAGTACCTAAAGCTAAGCTAATAACATAGCATATCCTCTATCCAACTTAATAATTAGGTCACTCCAAGAATCCAATGTGCTTAGTGCTCTGAAAAAAGCCCTGCATAGTACCAACAAAGGAGAGAAGTCTGTTGAGTAAACTATACACACATTGCTAGTATGCTTCCACTTTTCAGAGTATTAGAGAAATGCAGATAAAACCAATTAATACACTACATTCTTAACAATGATCTCTCTACCACACAGCATTAATGCCATCCTAAATACAGCAGACCTACTGCCCTACTCAGTTTCACCAACACCATCAACAAATGCAGAAATGATGGCAAACCCTTTTCCCTTTTTCTCAATCTCTCAAAGGTCTTTCATGCCACCTTCACAAAAAACTGGTAGAGAAGCTTTTTGCCTTTTGACCATTTATCTCCTTGAGTGGTTTTTCAACTATTTTACAAATAGGCAACAGTCTGTAAAACGGAATTCTAACTATGTCATCCTTTCTTCCAGTCACTTTTGGGGTATCTCAGTGAGTTGTATTTTGCCCCCTCTTGCTCATCCTGTTTGATCAGTGATTTGTACATTGCAAGTAAACATGTATCCCTGATCCGATATACCTGTGATTCTACCCTCACCTGCTCTGCTCGCAATCTCACCAGTCAAAATTCCCCCTCCCCAAAAAAACCAGAGCTACCACTCTTTACTCTTAGGCCATGGGCTTCATTCAAAGCCACCTTTGCCATTTCCTCCTGCTATAATGATACTTGGATAGAAGTACTTTTCCAGTAATTTTAGGTGCGGACTTAAATACAAGAAACAGTCTGGAATAATATTGATTCAACAACATTAGTAAGGAGATTATTCATAACGTATATTCACGAACAACAATTGCCTCAGATTGTAAAAAAAACTACCAGAGGATGGAAAATACTAGTCACTGTCTGTGTTCCTAAAGAAATTACTGTTACTTCAAGTCAAGTTTTACCACAGTTGATGTGGACTGATCATGGGGTTATAAGGGTCAGTTTGTTGCTAGATAATTCTGCCAAACTGAAATCTAAACCAATGCACAAAGGTTAATTGCAGATTATATGAAAGCAAGCCGTCAGTATGTAAAACTGACTAGAGTGAGGTGTTCAGTGGATAAACTGCTGGTAGAATGTGGAAAGTTTTGAAAGAGAAATTGAGTACATAAAAATCAAAAAAAATGTTTAACATCAGGATCTAGGCATACAACATCAGGGGATATATTTCCATAAGAACAAGATATCTGATGAAGGTGAGAGACAAAAAATATAAGAAGTGGAAGAAAGGTTGAACTACAACTTTGAAAACTGAAATAAACAAGCGGGACAAGCAGATTAAAGCATAGTGTGAGGCAAGATCAAGAAAAATTCAAAAACTATTTGTATAAAGATCTTGAACATAATAGGAAACCTTTTTATAGATACATGAAATGTGGAAGGAGTAGAGACATACAAATTGATAAACTGTGTGCCAATGATAAAATTTATTCTCAGACACAACAGATTATAGATGTATTTACAAAATCTTATGCAAAACAGTTTAGCTCCACGAAAGGGGTGATAAGTTATCCTAGTGACATCCAGATAACCTCAGATACTGGAATCAAATTAGATTATATTTAAAAAGAACTGCACAAACTGGATCCAAACAAAACACAGGGAGGAGATGGAATTAGTAACAATGTCCTGAGAACAAGCAAGAACTTACAGTACCATTATATTTGTTATTCACTAGATTATATAAATATGGTGAGATTCCTCAAGATTGGAGATGTGCTTATTAAACCTGTCTTTGAGGGGAAAGGAGAAGAGGCCAAACCCAGAGTCGTATAGACCCTTAAGTTTACTTTCATGTTGTGGAAAATAATGGCGAAGGTAATACTGGAAATGTTATTGTCAGAATTGGATAGGTTGGGACTTGAAACCATATATTAGCATGAATATATTGAAAATAGATCTATTACCACCTGTAACATTATGTTCTATAACAATATAATAACAGCTATGAATGAGAAATTGTGCTGTGATGTAATTTGTATAGACGGGGTCATACACAAAACACTGATCAATAAATTCGAACAACTAGGTACTGATGTACTCCTGATAAGATGGATAGCAGCATGGCTTACAAATAGGACATGGCAAGTATACAACAACTGGACAGGTGAAATTATTGGTTACAGTCATGGTGTCCCACAGGGCTCTGTTCTAGGCCCTTACTTGTTTAGATTATATCTTTCAGACCCTACTTTTTCATCCGAGGTGTTCTACAGTCTATATGCAGAAGACCTGAAATTGGGTAAACTGATTATATGTGTTACAGATAAGGCATGCCTGCAAAATAACGACTAAATTGACCATTTAGGCACAGGATAATAACATGCTGACAAATGCATCAAAAACTAAGCATATGAGATTTGGAAGACATAAATTAAAAAGTGAATATTTAATACAGCACACAGTGATTGAAACTGTAGATTCATTTAAGGACCTGGGTATATCGGTAGATCTAGCTATTAGCTTTTCTAATCATATCAACCAATTGGTTAATGATAGTTGTAGAACTATAGGTTACATAAAAAGATTTATAAAGTCTATGAAATCAAAAATGATGAAGTCATTGTTTGTCAGTTACACTAGACCCAAATTTGAGTATGGAATAACAACATAGAAACCTTATAAGAAAACAAACATGAGTAAACTGGAAAGAGTACAGCAGAAATATACCAAGAGCATCCATGGATGTGAAAGGCTAAATTGTTGCAAAAGACTAAAATATCTGAACTTGTATAGTGTCTCCTATAGATATCTAAGAGGAGATCTTATTCAGGTATATAGGGCATTTAGAGTCAGCTACCTCTTGGAGTGTTTGGGGTTATAAAAAATAGTGACTTATCAGACAACCTATGTAGAAGATTCTGTATGAATGAGAAGTGTACTAATTGGTTCTCTGACAGAGTAGCTGATGCACGGAACAGACTATCAAATTACATTAAAGCAAGTACTAGTTAAGATATTTTTAAGAGCAGGCAAGACACTTATGTTGGGAACAAGTGATCTGATACTATGCGTGTCATTATTCATCATGGATGGGTCTTGTTTCCGCCCTTGTATCTGAGCCGACAACTGATGGACAAATCCAGAGCTCAAGCTCCTCCCCTTCCCATAATCCCCTCCTGGCCTGTAACCCTCAGATCTTGTTTGCCATGGAAATGCTAAGGACGTGATTCCAGTATCTCAAGCCTTCTGTTGCAGGTAAGTGTTTTCTTTGGGGTTTTTCTTATCTTTTTGGTTGCTGAAGTTTTTCTTGAATCAATTTTAGGTTTTTAGTGTAGTCAGTTCTAGGTTTCCTCTCCTCTCTGTACTTTTATTTAGTCTGTTGGGATCCTGCCCTTTTTCCCGTGAGCCCTTCTCCCCCCTATAGATAGTTATTTGATTAAAAAAAATAAGTCGTTTTAAAATGCTTCTTTATTTAGTACCTTCTGCAGTTAGTTTTAAGCTGTTTTTTCCTTTTAGTGGGGTTGTGTGCGTGTGTGTTCCTTCGGCAGTATGTCTGATAAGTCCTCTGGTTTTAAAAGATCCTTCTTGTGCAGTCAGAAGATACTTATTCTAACGTGCATGAGGAGTGTGTTGTTTAAGAGAGTCCCATCTCAAGATTGAATGTGAGATCTGCACTGGATTTAATCCGAGGGCTCTCATGGAAGGCAAAAACAAATTGCTTTTGAAGGGGTTAGCTAAGGGGGGGGGGGTCCGTTGGCCACAGGCTGTCCCTTCTCAGCTTTCCAGGATCCTAATAAGAGGTCCTCACATCCCCCTAAGGGATCTCCCTTCTAAAAAGCCAAACCTTTTGGATTGCAGATTCTGGATCCGAGTCCATTCTCTATGGCTTCAGATCTGGGCTGTTCCATTCAGAGAGCCTTGGATCAACCTCTCGGATCCCAGACCTCAACACCTTGGAGGCCTTTGGATCCGACTCCGTGCAAGCCTTCCCCGGATCTGACCCGTTTGTCAGATCCATCTAGCACACCGGCTAAAGTGTCAGATCGGATCATAATCTCGGATCTGATAGTCTTTGATATCTTCCCCTCCAGATCTATGTCATTGGATTTGATGTGCCAGAGTTGGGGCCCTCCAGTGATTGTAGGACATTGTCTAGATCTCCAACTAAATCAGGGCATTCCTCTGTATCGTCCAGGTCTTCCAGAATGGAAAGGATGATCAGGAGTTTCCTCAAGGCCCAGATCGAGCTGGGCTTTGTTACCATCTGCAGCTCATTTGCCTAGGGGTCCTTCTCCATCCATGGGACTTCATGCTTCTCTTCCAACCTATCAAGGTTTGGAACACTAGGATCAGAGTATTCCTTGTGAGATGCTGGCGGTGTCTGGTATCCCTCCCTTTCTGACACTGTCAAGGTCCCCGGTGGGGTCTGTTCATTGCTCTCGGAACATGCTCACATCGGCCTTGAGGTTGGCTGTGGTTCCCTGGGGGTTGGGTTGGGTTGGGTCTGGAGTTTTTGGACCATTCCTTCCCATGGGGGTGTCAGCTGGACAGCTCAGGGCCAATATTATCTGGAGGCTTTGGTGCTGCGTCTGGGTCCCTCCTCCCTTCCCAGGTGTCTGCGGCCGTTGGAGAGGAGAGGGAGTCCTCTTCAGTCCATCCACCTTCCAGGTGGTAAAGAGGACCTTCTCCAGCTTGGCAGTCACCTCTCCATTTATAGGTCCTCTGCAGCCCCTTGAATCCTTGGGCAGCGAGGCATCATCCTTCCAGGTTCAGAACTCCTGCGAGTACCTTCAGACAGGCACTACCCCACCTATGGTTCTGGTCTCTTCTGAGTCCTCCCCAGAGCCCGCAATGGAAGAACCCCCCCCCCTTAACAGGATATGTAAGAGGAGGCACTTGGACTCCCCTAGAGAGTCCTTCACAGAGGACATGGATTTTGGGGAGGGAGATGGGTCCCCCAAACTTCCTTCTGAGGAAGTGTCCTTTAGGGACATTCTCAAAATTCTCAAGTAAAGAGGCAGTTGATCTTCCCCCACCCCCGTCTTTGGAAGAATCCATGTTCCTGAAGACCTTCTAGATGGAACCATCTTCTACCTGGATGTCCCCACCTGCCGACGTGCATGTAGAACTCATAAGCCAGCAGGGCTTGGAAGGAGCTGGACACAGTGGAATTGGTACCCAAAGGCAGACAAATTTCTGAGTCCCTCCCAAAGATAAGGCTTTTAAAGTAAGGGTGTCCCCATTGTGCCATCGTGGTGGCCGCTGCTACTAAAAAGGAGCTAGACAAGCAGAGCTCCTCAGTCCATCCTCTGAATACAGAGTGTCAGGTGATTGACCATTTTGGAAAGCAAGTGTTTGCCTCAGCTGCATTCAGACTGAGGACAACCAACTACATGGCACATTTCACTAGGCTTCAGAGGGATCTGGTATCGGAATTCACAACTTCCCTTACAGAGTTGCTGCCTGTGGACAGTCTTAAGCTGGTCTCTCCTAAGCTGTCTAGTCTGACTTTTTGGGGGTTTTTGGTTCCCCAAGGGGGTAAATTGAACCCAGTCTAGGGGGGGTTAGATAGGGCGGGGCTCGGGTTTTTAGGCCTGGGGGTTTCCCCTTCGTTTTGGGTGGGGCAGGGTGTTTTTCAAAACCCAACCCCTTTTTAGGCCAGAGACCCCCCCGGGCTCCTTTGGGAGGGAGTTCTTTCAAAAAAAGGGAAATTTACCGCTGGGTGGGTAATTCCCCGGCAGTTTTTTTAAAACCCCCCTTTAAAAGGGATGGATTTCCCCCCCCCCAAAAAGAAAAGGGTAAAAAATTTCCGTTCCCCAGATCCTTTACCAGCCCTTTCAAAAGGGGCCATTTTTTTTCTCCTTTTCCAAAAAGGGGGGAAAAAGGGGGCCAATTTTATTTACCCCCCAAACCTGGCATTCCCGTTCAAGTGTTGATTACCAGTTTTCCCCGGGGGAAAAAATGGGGGAAATTTTGGATTCAAACCCCTTTCTGGCCTTTCCCAAGTTCAAAAAGTTCTTCGCTTTTCGCGGGGAAAATTCACTATTTTCTTGATCTGGCCTTTTGGCTTATCTACTGCCCAGAGTATTCACAAAGGTTCTGGCTCCAGTGATAGCTTACTTCAGGCTTCAAGGAATTCAAATCTATCCTTACTTGGACGACTGCCTGATTCTGGCTCAAGAAAGGAAGACCTTCTACAGCATCTGGAACATGTTATAGCAGTGCTAAGATGCCTAGGGTATTCTGTGAACGAAATAAAGTCCAGTCTAGTACCCTCTCAAGACATGTGCTTTCTGGGTGTGAGACTGAATACAGCAGCCCAGATGGCCTTTTAACCCCGGACAAACAAAAGAGTCTATCACTTTACTTCCATCAACTATCTCATCAGTCCGTGCTGACTGCAAGGACAGTCCTTCAAGCATTAGGGTTCATGGCATCTTGTATTCTGGTGCTTCCCAATGCCAAACTGCATATGAGGAAGCTACAATGGTATCTCAAAAATGTATGGACACAGCACTGCCAGGATTTGGACACTGTCATTCAAATAATACCTTGCCTTCAAAAGGAATTTTTGTGGTGGGCTCAGGAATGTCACCTAAACAAGGGACTCTCTGTGACCCGGCCAGAGGCGAGTCAGATTTTAACGACGGATGCCTCGGACATTGCTTGTCTGAGTTGCAGGCCCTTATGGCAGTAGAGCCATTTTTGATTTTCCATAAGGATAGGGTATCATTACGTACTAATCCTTCCTTTATGCCTAAGGTGGTTTCTACTGTGGCTTTAAACCAAACTATTCATTTGCCTACTTTTTATGCAGACCCCCAAAATAAAGGGGAAAAGATTTTGCACACTTTAGATGTACACAGGCAATTGCGTTATTCTTTAAGCAGGACTAAGGATTTTAGGCAGTCTCAGCAGTTGTTTGTTTCTTTTGCTTTGAGTTCACAGGGCAAGCCTGTGTCAAAACAAACTATTTCTAGGTGGATTGGCTTTTGCATTGCATTTTGTTATTCCCATCATGGCAAGGAGATTCCAGCTGGGATTAGGCCTCATTCCACTAGGGCTACTGCCACTTCAACAGCATTTCTAAGGGGTGGCAACTAAGGATATTTTGGAAGCAGCTACTTGGAGTTCAGTGCATACTTTCTCTAAGCATTATCACCTTCCTATCTACTCTAAGTCTAGGGCTGGTTTTGCCACAGCTGTTTTGCAAGGCATGTTGTCAGCTCCTGCTTCTTTATGATTTGCCAGCCTCCCTTACCTCTGCTTTGGGATTCTACCCAATAGTAAGGACTGCAGCAATGGGGAACGAAGAACATAGTACAGTTTTGTACCTACCATAAATGTAGATGTTCGAGGATCCCATTGCTGCAGTCCAATTTACCCTCCCTCCTTCCCCTCTGTGTTTAGGGGTGGTTGTGTAGGTGAGGTTACATGCTTATAGGTGAGGTTACATGCTTATATTTTTTGTATATATTCTTGTATATATTGTACATATTTTTGGTGCAGGTATTTTGGGCCTTGTCTTTTTAGGGTCTTCTGACATCTGGGGCAAGAAAAGACTGAGGATATGACGTCGGTCATGCGCATTAGTACCCTGACGTACTGACGTCAGTCTAGTGCGCCCTGACCGACGTCAGCCTTATACTCTGGTATTCGGGCCGACTGGATGCGGACTATACCCAATAGTAAGGACTGCAGCAATGGGATCCTCGAACATCTACATTTATGGTACAAAACTGTACTTTACAGTCATGGTGTCCCACAGGGCTCTGTTCTAGGCCCTTACTTGTTTAGATTATATCTTTCAGACCCTACTTTTTCATCCGAGGTGTTCTACAGTCTATATGCAGAAGACCTGAAATTGGGTAAACTGATTATATGTGTTACAGATAAGGCATGCCTGCAAAATAACGACTAAATTGACCATTTAGGCACAGGATAATAACATGCTGACAAATGCATCAAAAACTAAGCATATGAGATTTGGAAGACATAAATTAAAAAGTGAATATTTAATACAGCACACAGTGATTGAAACTGTAGATTCATTTAAGGACCTGGGTATATCGGTAGATCTAGCTATTAGCTTTTCTAATCATATCAACCAATTGGTTAATGATAGTTGTAGAACTATAGGTTACATAAAAAGATTTATAAAGTCTATGAAATCAAAAATGATGAAGTCATTGTTTGTCAGTTACACTAGACCCAAATTTGAGTATGGAATAACAACATAGAAACCTTATAAGAAAACAAACATGAGTAAACTGGAAAGAGTACAGCAGAAATATACCAAGAGCATCCATGGATGTGAAAGGCTAAATTGTTACAAAAGACTAAAATATCTGAACTTGTATAGTGTCTCCTATAGATATCTAAGAGGAGATCTTATTCAGGTATATAGGGCATTTAGAGTCAGCTACCTCTTGGAGTGTTTGGGGTTATAAAAAATAGTGACTTATCAGACAACCTATGTAGAAGATTCTGTATGAATGAGAAGTGTACTAATTGGTTCTCTGACAGAGTAGCTGATGCACGGAACAGACTATCAAATTACATTAAAGCAAGTACTAGTTAAGATATTTTTAAGAGCAGGCAAGACACTTATGTTGGGAACAAGTGATCTGATACTATGCGTGTCATTATTCATCATGGATGGGTCTTGTTTCCGCCCTTGTATCTGAGCCGACAACTGATGGACAAATCCAGAGCTCAAGCTCCTCCCCTTCCCATAATCCCCTCCTGGCCTGTAACCCTCAGATCTTGTTTGCCATGGAAATGCTAAGGACGTGATTCCAGTATCTCAAGCCTTCTGTTGCAGGTAAGTGTTTTCTTTGGGGTTTTTCTTATCTTTTTGGTTGCTGAAGTTTTTCTTGAATCAATTTTAGGTTTTTAGTGTAGTCAGTTCTAGGTTTCCTCTCCTCTCTGTACTTTTATTTAGTCTGTTGGGATCCTGCCCTTTTTCCCGTGAGCCCTTCTCCCCCCTATAGATAGTTATTTGATTAAAAAAAATAAGTCGTTTTAAAATGCTTCTTTATTTAGTACCTTCTGCAGTTAGTTTTAAGCTGTTTTTTCCTTTTAGTGGGGTTGTGTGCGTGTGTGTTCCTTCGGCAGTATGTCTGATAAGTCCTCTGGTTTTAAAAGATCCTTCTTGTGCAGTCAGAAGATACTTATTCTAACGTGCATGAGGAGTGTGTTGTTTAAGAGAGTCCCATCTCAAGATTGAATGTGAGATCTGCACTGGATTTAATCCGAGGGCTCTCATGGAAGGCAAAAACAAATTGCTTTTGAAGGGGTTAGCTAAGGGGGGGGGGGTCCGTTGGCCACAGGCTGTCCCTTCTCAGCTTTCCAGGATCCTAATAAGAGGTCCTCACATCCCGCTAAGCGATCTACCTTCTAAAAAGCCAAACCTTTTGGATTGCAGATTCTGGATCCGAGTCCATTCTCTATGGCTTCAGATCTGGGCTGTTCCATTCAGAGAGCCTTGGATCAACCTCTCGGATCCCAGACCTCAACACCTTGGAGGCCTTTGGATCCGACTCCGTGCAAGCCTTCCCCGGATCTGACCCGTTTGTCAGATCCATCTAGCACACCGGCTAAAGTGTCAGATCGGATCATAATCTCGGATCTGATAGTCTTTGATATCTTCCCCTCCAGATCTATGTCATTGGATTTGATGTGCCAGAGTTGGGGCCCTCCAGTGATTGTAGGACATTGTCTAGATCTCCAACTAAATCAGGGCATTCCTCTGTATCGTCCAGGTCTTCCAGAATGGAAAGGATGATCAGGAGTTTCCTCAAGGCCCAGATCGAGCTGGGCTTGTTACCATCTGCAGCTCATTTGCCTAGGGGTCCTTCTCCATCCATGGGACTTCATGCTTCTCTTCCAACCTATCAAGGTTTGGAACACTAGGATCAGAGTATTCCTTGTGAGATGCTGACGGTGTCTGGTATCCCTCCCTTTCTGACACTGTCAAGGTCCCCGGTGGGGTCTGTTCATTGCTCTCGGAACATGCTCACATCGGCCCCTTGAGGTTGGCTGTGGTTCCCTGGGGGTTGGGTTGGGTTGGGTCTGGAGTTTTTGGACCATTCCCTTCCCATGGGGGTGTCAGCGCTGGACAGCTCAGGGCCAATATTATCTGGAGGCTTTGGTGCTGCGTCTGGGTCCCTCCTCCCTTCCCAGGTGTCTGCGGCCGTTGGAGAGGAGAGGGAGTCCTCTTCCAGTCCATCCACCTTCCAGGTGGTAAAGAGGACCTTCTCCAGCTTGGCAGTCACCTCTCCATTTATAGGTCCTCTGCAGCCCCTTGAATCCTTGGGCAGCGAGGCATCATCCTTCCAGGTTCAGAACTCCTGCGAGTACCTTCAGACAGGCACTACCCCACCTATGGTTCTGGTCTCTTCTGAGTCCTCCCCAGAGCCCGCAATGGAAGAACCCCCCCCCCTTAACAGGATATGTAAGAGGAGGCACTTGGACTCCCCTAGAGAGTCCTTCACAGAGGACATGGATTTTGGGGAGGGAGATGGGTCCCCCAAACTTCCTTCTGAGGAAGTATCCTTTAGGGACATTCTCAAAATTCTCAAGTAAAGAGGCAGTTGATCTTCCCCCACCCCCGTCTTTGGAAGAATCCATGTTCCTGAAGACCTTCTAGATGGAACCATCTTCTACCTGGATGTCCCCACCTGCCGACGTGCATGTAGAACTCATCGCCAGCAGGGCTTGGAAGGAGCTGGACACAGTGGAATTGGTACCCAAAAAGGCAGACAAATTTCTGAGTCCCTCCCAAAGATAAGGCTTTTTAAAGTAAGGGTGTCCCCATTGTGCCATCGTGGTGGCCGCTGCTACTAAAAAGGAGCTAGACAAGCAGAGCTCCTCAGTCCATCCTCTGAATACAGAGTGTCAGGTGATTGACCATTTTGGAAAGCAAGTGTTTGCCTCAGCTGCATTCAGACTGAGGACAACCAACTACATGGCACATTTCACTAGGCTTCAGAGGGATCTGGTATCGGAATTCACAACTTCTCTTACAGAGTTGCTGCCTGTGGACAGTCTTAAGCTGGTCTCTCCTAAGCTGTCTAGTCTGACTTCCCTGGCTAATGCCTCGATGAGGTTGATCTTCAATGTGGTGGAGGCCACCTCTCAAATGGCTGGCACAGGAATTGCCATTAGACGGCACACCTGGCTTCTCCTTTGTGGGTTTGCGGAACCTTTCAAGGCATCTTTTACCAATGCCCCCTTTGACGGTTTGACCTTGTTAGTACCTTCTGTCAAGGAAACATTGACCCACAGTGAGCTGGAGGGAAAGACTCTGTCTGCTGTGGGAATCAAGTTTTCTTCTTCCCAGCCATACTTTTCTGAGACTCAGAGAGGCAGTAAGAAACTTTGGATGTGAAGTTTTCAATCTCGCCGTTCATTCTTTACTGATGGGTTTGGAGCTGATCCATCGGCTCCAGTACGGCCATTTGCAAAGCTCAAGACCAAGCCCCTTATCCCATGATGCACTGCTGGAATTGCTCGAGCCATTTTTTTGTCTTCAAAATAAGCATGCATTTTCAGAAGTTATTTAAAATTTTTTTCTATTATTCCATAGTTAGAGTAGTTTGTGTAGCTTCTTACAAGCTCCCCTTTTCCCTTCTGTATTATTAACATAGTTTAGTAGTTTGTAGTGGCCTCGTGTTTCGGCCTAGTTGATAACTTTCTTATAGATATATAACATTTAGCTAGTGTTGGCCCTTCTTCATTTGGGCCGTTGTTTATAGTATGTGTGTGTATTTTTTTACAGTTATATCTGTAAATTTGGCTGTTCGCTAGGCTTTTTGTGCTTTGAGCCTAGGTGTGGCTCTTTATATTATATACTGAGTGTTTCTTATTAGGCCTTTTGTGTGCTTTGTTACTGTTAAGCCTAAGGCATTTGTTACAGTTAAGCCTAAGGTTTTTGTTTTTGGGATATGTCTGAGGACAAGAACAAGCACCCAAAGTGTGGGTTTAAGAAATGTCCAGACTGCGGGCAAAAGATGTCTGTGACCGATTGCCACGTTCAGTGTGTCTGTTGCTTAGGTGCTGTACATTTGCAGGAGTCCTGCAGTATTTGCCACTTTTTTTCCTCTAGGGTCTTATTGGAGAGGAAAAGAAAGTTAGCTGACAAGGCTTGCTGAAGCATCTGTTTTCTGAAGCATTGAGTGACCAGGATGGGGCCAACAAGTCCTCAAAGTCTTCAGGGGACTCCAAGAAATCTAAAGTGTCTAAAAAGAGCAAGAAAGTGGAAGATCCTGGGACATCAGCTCTACAGATCTCGGAGCTCTGAAGCCGGTATCTGAGAGACCTGCATCTCCACTTCTTCAATCGGCACCGTTGGTGCACTCCTCTAGGTCTTTGTTAGCCTCTCATTTTTGGATATGGACCGATTGGTGCAGAAGCTCTTACGGGCACCAGGCCTTGCTAAATTGTTGTCAGCCCCAACCCTAGCATTGGAACTGAAGACCACTACCCCGGATTTGACTGCTCTTCCTCCGAGCCGTACCGGACATTCGGAGCCAGAGGGGGCCGACCTGTTGATCGTGGAGCCTTTAAAGCCGAGACCTGCTCCTGTGTCCTCGTTTCCATCTACTCTGATGTCCTCGGTGCCGACCGGGGACTCTAGGAGCCAGATACTCTCCTGTCGGGTCCAGAGTGGATAGTCACACCGACTTGTCGGTGCCGACTCTTCCTCTCGGGGTTTCGGCTCGGATAAGCTCTGTTCCTACCTCTGGCTCGGAGCCCACGGCCTCGGTGCGGGAGGGGCTGGCGGTTCCTTCAGGTCCGTCGACTCCTTCTCATCAGAGCTGTGATGCCTTCGATACCATGAGGAGAGCCTTGTCCCCAAAGATATCCTAGACACCAGGTCTGTCATCCTCTTCCCACAAAGCACCTGTGTCCACTTCTGCTTCCATCGTCCAGACTAGGAGTAGAAACCCTGAACCTCAGGTAGCCCCACAGAGCACCCCCTGCTCTTCTGAGACCTCCCCAGAGGCTCCCACAGAGGAGGTTCCCAGGAGGAGATTGTGTAAGTGGAGAAACCTGGACTCCCCACAGGAGTCTTTGACATCTGACACAGACTTGGATGAGTCAGAAGGGTCCCCATGATCCCCCTCTGAGGATATCTCCTTTGCAGAGATACTCGAGATCCTTAGGCAGAAGGGTGATTGGCAGTCCAAAAGCCCTACTGAGGACGAGGACGAGTCAGTTCTCCTGAAGGCTTTCGGGTCTCAACCTTCCACCTCTTGGGTGTCTCCGCCCTTAGATGAGCTCATGCAGCTGGTGTCTCAGAAGGTGTGGGAGTTACCGGAGTCCATGGAGCCTGTCCCTCAGAGGCCTAACAAGTTTATTTCTGCTCTATTTATTCTGTAGATAAATTTTTTTTGTCCAAAGGAGTCCCTGTTGATGCCATGGTAGTGATGGCGGCCACCAAAAAGGAGATGTCTGAGACTTCCTCATCTATCAATCCTCCTAACAGCGAGTCCAGGATCATGGATAGATATGGGAAACGCATGTTTAGTTCAGTGACTTTTGCACTGCAATCCCTGACCTATTTGACCTATTTCACTAGGGTGCAAAGAGATCTCCTTAAGGAGTTGGAAGATACTCTTCAGGGTACTGTAGCTGCAGGGGCTTCTGATAAAGTTGCCACACAGCTTGCTACCCTAAATTCCATTGTGAACTCGTCCATGCATCTCATATCATATGCAGCTGATGGAACGAGTAGGTCAGGGGGTACAGGAATTGCTCTCAGAAGACATTCCTGGATGTGTTTGTGTTCCTTGTGGAGCCCTTTAAGTCTTCATTCGTGAACACCCCTTTTGATGGCTCATCTGTCTTTGGGCCTAAAGTGAAGGAACCTTTGACCAGATGTGAACAGGAGGGAAAGACTCTGTCTGCTGTCGGAGTACATTTTTCCACCCCTACTTGGTCTTACCCCAAAGGCCAAAGGGGAGCAAAGATGTGGTTCAGAAAAGCCCAAGGAGTCCTTTCAGGACACACATGGTAAACCCCCCTGTAGGGGCAGAGGAGGGGGGTAATAATGGAAGACACCGCCCTCGCGGCAGAGGGGGTCCGCAACACCAAGGTGACAGAGCACTTCTCTGGTCAACCTGCCGGCCTCGCGTCAGAGGTGGTCCGTAACACCAGGGTGACAGATCACTTCTCTGGTCAACCCTATCAGTGCTCCTGAAAGGAAGCCCGACTGTCCTGCTCTGGAGGCAGTTGGGGGTCACTTATCATTGTACCCAGATGCCTGGCAAAATATAATAAATGACAGCTGGCTACAAAGTATTATTTCCAGAGGGTATTTCATACCGTTCTCCATTCCACCCCCACCCGCAAGGAGAATCCTGGAGGTTCCACCCAGTTACAGGGAACTAGCAATTATAGAAGTCCACAAGCTGCTAGAAAAAGAGTTATCTAGCCAGTCCCAGCAGACCAAACAGGATCCAGAACTTACTCAAGATTCTTTTTGGTTTCAAAGAAAACAGGGGACTGGAGACCCATTTTGGACCTCAGTAGTCTAAACCAATTTGTGAAGAAAGAGAAGTTCCGGATGGTCACGCTACAGTCTATACGTCCCTTTTTAGGGAAATACAATTGGATGTGCTCGCTAGATCTCAAGGATGTGTACTACCACATAAAAATGGCCAGACTATCCAGAGATCACCTGTGTTTTCGGCTGGGAGCCAATCATTATTAATTTTGAGCCCTGCCCTTTGGTCTCATTACAGCCCCGAGAGTGTTCACCAAATGCATGGCATTGGTCACGGCTCACCCAAGGCATCATGGATTCCAGGTATTTCCATACCTAGACAATTGGCTCCTTACCTCCACCACCAGGCATCAACCGATTCAGGCAAGGGAATACACTCTGACACTCTGCAATAACTTAGGCATTACAGTCAACTCAGAAAAGTCTGCCTTGTCGCAATTGCAGCATATCGTTTTTATAGGGGCAGAGTTAGACACTTCAACCACCACTCTATGACTACCAGTTGAGAGAGTCTTTCTTCTTCGCCAGCATGTCAGCTCATTGGTATCGAAAGACAGAGCACCAACCACAGAAGTTCTGAAAGTATTGGGTTTGATGGCTGCAGCGATCTTGGCCATAACATTAACAAGGATGCATATGCGGATTCTTCAATGGCTGCTGTTTACTCAGTGGACTTATCAGGAACTCCCAATGAATCACACAATTTTAATTACGGACTCTTGCAAGAGATATCTCCAGTGGTGGTTGATGTCTCTTCATGTAACCATAGGACACCCCTTTGTACTACCCATCCAATAACCACTGTGACCACGGATGCTTCCCTGTTTGGGGGGGGGGGCATTTTCAGGGAAAGACTGCCCAAGACACGTGGACGGAACAAGAGTCACATCTGCATATCAATGTTCTGGAGATGAGAGCAGTACTTCTGGCATTGCAGTACTTCCAGGACTCTCTTCCTCTAGGAACGATTGCATTTCAGATCGACAATATGTCTGTAGTCTGGTACTTGAACAAGCAAGATGGAACCAAGTTTTACCCCCTTTGCCGAGAAGCCCTCTGAGTTTGGCAGTGGGCTATCTCCTCCCAGCGCTTTCTGTTGGCAGTGCACATCTCGGGGAGATCCAACGTGATAGCAGACAAACTGAGCAGGACAATCTTGTTGCCTCACGAGTGGTCCCTCAAGAAAGAGATTGCGGACAGGATTTTCCACAAATGGGGCCAGCCTTGCTTCAATCTTTTTACCAGTCACATCAACACGAAATGCAGAAGCTACTTTGCCCTGATTCCCCTTCTGGGAGAATCCCCAAGAGACGCACTCTTACATTATTTGCCCCCGGGTCTCCTCTATACATTCCCTCCTATCCCATTAATACGCAGATTTCTACAGAAAGCAAAATCTCTGGAAAGGACCATCATTCTTACAGCCCCACATTGGCCTTGGCAGATTTGGTTCCCATTTCTTCATTATCATCTCTTGGAGGATCCATGGATTCTAGACCCAGTTCCGGACCTTTTGACACATCTGTCGGGGGACCTCCATCCTTCCTTGCAGTCACTGAAGCTAACAGCTTGGCTGCTCAAGTTCCGTCATAGCCAGGCTTCATAATTTTTCCAGTGAGACAAAGCAGATCCTTTTATCTTCCCATAAGCCGTCCACCAGAAGATTATATCTTACTAAGTGGAAGAGATTTTCCATATGGTCTTCTAAACAGAACATTGATCCTTATCAAGCTCCCTTGACGTCCATCTTAGAATTCTATGATATTTAATAAAGGAGCGGCAGCCGCAACAGTTCCCGGTCCAATTGGCTGCTATATCTAACTTTCATCTCAGGGCTGACAGGCTAAACATAATGTCCCATAAGTTGTCCAAGGCCTTTCTCAAAGGAACCTTTTACATGAGGCCTCCAGTAAAAACTCCTTATTCTCCTTGGAATCTAAACTTTATGCTGTCTCGTATAATTCTTCCACCGTTTGAACCAGCATCATCTTGTGATCTCAAATTTTTATCATGGAAAACCATATTTCTGGTGGCTATTGCTTCTGCCCGCAGAGCGTCAGAACTTCAAGCCTTATCTATCTGCCCTCCTTATTTGATGTTTCATGCTGATAGAGTATCTCTTAGGACAAACCCCTCCTTTTTGTCCAGAGTTTGTTTGGAATCTATTATCAACCAAGTCTTTGATTTACCAGTCTTCTTCCCGAACCATTCCAATAAATTGGAATATATGCTGCACAAACTTGACGTTCACAGACAGCTCAGATTTTGTTTGGACAGAACAAAAGATATTAGGAAATCAGACCAGCTCTTTGTGTCATTCACTGAAGCCAGAAAAAGTAGACCAGTGGCTAAAACAACGCTTTCTAAATGGCTATCTGATTGTATCACCTTTGTTTATTCAGCTGCTAATATGCCCTTATTACACAAGATTAAAGCTCACTGAGCCAGAGAATTTTCTACATCTTCTGTATTCCAAGCCAAATTACCTCTTGATAACATTTGTGCTGCAGCCACTTGGTCTAAATCTCATACCTTTGTCACTCATTACAAAGTTGATAAGGCCGCCAGGGACGGGGCTTCTTTTCGGTCTACACTCCTGAAAAATGTACTCCCGTGAGCCACCTGAGATTGAGGGTGCTAGGGATGCTACCCATCAGTAAAGAATGAACGGCGAGATTGAACAACTTCACATTAAGAAGTTATGTACTCGCCATAATGTTCCATACGAGTTGTTCCATCTCGCCTTCATTCTTACGTCCCTCCCTCCTTTCCCCACCTGGCAGGTAGTTGACCTAGAGGTTGGTCTCATCCTGGTTGCTCAATTTTTCTTCCTCTCCATGGGGAGGGTAGTTCACTTATATGGCTATAGGACACACAGCAAACAAGATCTGAGTTAATTCCAGCAGTGCATCATGGGATAAGGGGCTTGGTCTCGAGCTACTGGTAAACCTCAAGTTTGCAAATGGCCGTATCGGAGCCGACGGATCAGCTCCGAACCCATCAGTAAAGAATGAAGATGAGATGGAACAACTCACATGGCATGTTATGATGAGTACATAACTTCTTATTCCGCAGGACCCAGTCCTCCTTCCAGGATGCTCCCCAAGAATCCTCTTCCACATGCCGGGGCAGAGGATTCAATGGTAGATGCCGCCCCAGAGGCGGGGGGGCTGCAGAATCAGGGCTCCCAGGAACCTTCTAATTCTACAACTGTTAGGCTCGATGGTGGCTCCCATCCAGTTAGTGCTACTTGCCAGGTATCACATGTGGGTTGTTCAGCGGACCTTGATGGTTCAGTGGCCGCTCTGGTTCATCCCATCTCGATGCCCATCAGGATGACTTGTGTGAAGAAATCACCTTGCTTGGTGGCTTCAGTCTCGGGACCTGAATCTCAGCAGACCCTTCTGTCTTCCCCCACCCAAGGCCACAGTGACCACGGACACCTCCCTGTTGGGATGGGGGGGCATTTTCAGGGAAAGATAGTTCAAGGCACGTGGTTCCCCCAGAGAGACCAAATTTGCACATAAACATCTTGAAGATGAGAGCAGTCCTTCTAACATTGCAAGCCTTTCAGGAATGTCTCCCTCTCGGGACTATAGCAATTCAAATGGATAACATGGCGGTGGTCTTGTACATCAGCAAGCAAGGGGGACACTGTCTTATCCCCTATGCAGATAGGCCATGAAAGTGTGGTAATGGGCAATGTCTTTCGGGTACTTTCTTCTTACAGTTCACATTCTCAACAGTTCCAGTGTGCTGGCCAACAAACTCAGCAGGTGTATCTAGAGTCCTCATGAGTGGTCCTTGAATCCATCATTGGTACGTTAGATATTCAACCATTGGGGTCAACCATGCTGCAGTCTCTGTCTCCTTAGTCAACCACAAATGCAGCAACTACTTTGCCCTGATCCCCCTGATGGAGGAGTCACCCAGGAATGATCTGGTTCACAATTGGCTGTCGGGACTTCTCTATGCTTACCCCCCCCCAACTCCCCTAATTCCCAAGGTCTTACAGAAAGCCCGCCACTTGAAGACCCCTCTCATCCTCATTGTCCCCTTTTGGCCTAGTCAGGCGTGGTTCATCCTTCTTCTGTCTCATCTGAAATATCCTCTCTAGATATTGAATCCCATCCCAGATCTCATTTCCCATCCCTGGAGGCTTCCTCTTCCCAACCTACAGACTCTTCGTCTAACCTCTTGGTTCCTCCAGTTCCAGTAATCCTTTCCCAGTCCAGGCTCCCCTTTCCAGTAAAAGGTATCATCTTAGCTTCTCAGAAGCCTGCTACTAAGAAGGTGTATTCCAGTAAATGGAAAAGATTTTCTGTCTGGGCCAGACAACGAAATTTAGATTTCTTTTCAACCCCAGTACCTGATATTTTGTCGTTCTTGGCTTCTTTCCACTTGGCGGCTGTCTCTAATTTCCATTTGAATGAGGGTCCCACCTTTTCTTCTAAACTTTGCAAAGCCTTTCTTAAAGGAGTCTTTCTTCTTAGAACTCCTATCAAGGATCCCTCCCCACCATGGGACTTAACTCTGGTGTTGCAGTCTTTCACACAAAAGCCCTTTGAACCGGCTGCATCTTGTGATCTTAAGTTCCTGTCTTGGAATACAGCTTTCTTGATAGCTATTACTTCTGCCAAGAGAGTTTCCGAGTTGCAGGCTCTGAGCATTAAGCCTCATTTTATGGTCTTCCACAAGGATAGGATACCCTTAAAACAAATCCTTTTTTCATTCCAAAGGTGGCTTCTGAAGCTAACCTCAACCAATCTATTCAGTTGCAAGTTTTCTTCCCTAATTATTCCAATAAGTGGGGAGTATATTTTGCATTGTTTCAATGTCCATAGGCAGCTGTGCTTTTATCTTGAGGACTGAGGAATTTCAGAAGTCAGACCAACTTTTTGTGGCTTTTTCTCAGGCCAGAAAAGGCCTGTCAGTTACAAAGGTAACTATTTCCAGATGGATTGCTAGCTGTATTTTCTACATTTATGACAGCAGACACATGGAGCTATCCAGACCAGTTAAAGCTCACTCTACTAGGTTAGTGGCTATGTTTTCGGCCTTCTTGGCTAAGCTTTCTTTGGATGACATTTGTGCTGCTGCTACTTGGTTTAATCCCCACACTTTTGTTTCAAAGTACAAATTAGATTTAGTGTCTTGGAACAGGTCTTCCTTTGGTTGCTCTGTGTGCCGGCATATCCTTCCCTGAGGCCACCCAGGGTTCATAGTAGCTGGGGACTCTGACCCATCTGTGATGAATAATGATACATATAGCATTGGATAAAGAATTATGCACTTATCATACTTTGGAGACTGTGCTGTCCAGTGTCAATTATTCATCACATTCCCAGCCTCCTTTGTTCTGGGACCTTGTAAAACTGGGGGATGTTGTTTCATGGAGATAGTCTCCTGGGCAGTCCATCCTGCCTTTTTCTTAATTCAGCAAACTCGATCGAAGGGTTGCAAGTAATCGGGGGATTATGGGAAGGGGAAGACCTTGAGCTCTGGATCTGTCCATCAGTTGCCAGCTCAGATCCAAGACCTATCCATGATGAATAATGACACTGGATAGCACAAATTCCAAGTTATGGTAAGTACACAATTCTTTTTTAAAGATATTAAGCTCCAACCACTGTTTATAAAAACATGACTGCACTTCATAGTTGAACCATTTTAGCGAGCATTAAATGTTCAGGTCTTCATTAAGACCAGGAGACGTGTCTGCATTCAAAAACATTTGCTGCCTAAGTTCTCATACTTCAAGCAAGGTATTTACATCACCTACAAATTCTTGCACATGCTCTGCAACAGTACATTTAAATTGCTTGAATTTTATGCATGTTTTAATGTGTTTTGCCAGAGCATTTTTTTGCATTATTATTTTTTATCAGTAAAATATGCTGTTTAATATGACTGGGCACTTTTCTAGTAGCTTTCTCTACCTAAAATGATTTACAAAAGTTACAAAAGCATACATAAACTACATTAGAAGTACTGCAATAAAAATATCAGTTGAACTTAACAGTGAATTTGCAATGTTCAAAAAAGAAACTTTTGCAAATGTGAATGTGTTTACATAAATTGCACTTCTCACACTTATACATACCATAATTCTGAGAATGTATACCTTAGGAACTTATTTTATATTTTCCTTTGTTATTGTGTTCAAAAATGGTAGGGCGGCCACGGTGGTGCAGTGGTTAGCATTGCCGCCTCACAGCAAGAGGTTCTCCGGTTCGATCCTCGGCTGGGGTGCCATCTGTGCCGAGTCTGCATGTCCTCCCTGTGGTCGCGTGGGTTTTCTCCGGGTGCTCCGGTTTCCTCCCACATCCCAAAGACATGCTGCAGGTGGATTGGACACTCTAAATTGGCCCTAGGTGTGTGTGTGAGTGTGCCTTCTGTGGAAGGTTGGGCGCAGGGCTGGCAACTCGACACCGTAAAACTCCACTGCCATTCAATGTGCAGACAAGGCGATCCGCTGTGGCGACCCCTAACCGGGAAAAAGCCGAAAGAAGAAGAAGAAGATTGTGTTCAAAAATGGTGTTAGAAGTCTTTGACTTTTTATAGCAAAAATCTGGGTTGTAACTTAAAATGCTAACTCTCTGTTCCCCTGTGTCACACTGCCAGCCCAGCTATCTGGAATTTTGTAATTATTTTATGTCATCTGTGAAAATTGATATGATTTATACAGAACTGTATGTTATGTACTGAGCTAAGATGTATCCACAGTGTACCCTGCTGGAACATAGAAGATTAACCTGCAAAACTTAAGAATAGTTAAGGTTAAGTTACTTTATAGCTGGGCCATAAACAAAAGATGTTGTCTCTCAGTTTCAGTTCAGTAGCAGACACAATGTCTAGAACTAGAAGTTTTTTGTATTGTCTTGGAAAGAAGTAATTACTAGGTTTCAAATGTAAATGCATTTTTATTGTTTTACGACTTCCAAGATCTGAGAGATATGTATTTCTCACACAGAGATGTTAAATTATGTTAAGTTTTTGTTTAGCTTGAGAACTGAAGTCAAGGGACAAAGACAGATGTCATCCAAGTTGGCCTAGCAGTAATGTTTGATATTAATTTGGGAACTCTCTCAGACACAGACTGCATTTTGTATTTTGTCTTGCACCTAGCAAGAACATCCACTCATCATCACCATCTGCACTTGCCTTGCAAATAGTAAGTAACCTAGGGTACAGTGATTTCTTGTAGATATAGATAGGAATATAGTAAATATTAGTTTAGAATTTTTTTGTATTTATTTGAGACTGTCCTGCAATATTTTAAAGTATTTCCTGTGATGTTGAACTCTGAAGTTCCTGTGTTGATATACTGAGTATTGTCTTATTTATTTATTATTAAATATATTTAAACCTATCTTTGTGACTGATATTTGTGAGACATATTTAAGCTCTTAGTGTACTTGCAGATCTATTTTGTGACACTGTACAGGCCACTCCTAAATAGCCTGGTGCTTGATCAAAACTATTATTTGGATTATTAACATTACACAGTAGGATTGGACACCATTTGTTAAGGGCCGAGAGTAGCTGATAAGAGTGATTGGTGGCAGTGATAACTACCTTATAGACTGGGCAGAAGGGGGCATAGCTAGTAAACCTGTGCTAGCCTTTCCCGGATGTGTTTGTATATAAATCAAATCTCAAAGTATGTGTGTATCAGCTACTTGGGCATTTGAATGTACTTTTCTGTGATAAATGCTTCCTAATATCTTGTTCACTTACCATAGGAAACACATTCAGTGTACTGTGTAATGTAGGGTTAAATAAACTTTTTTCCTTAATGCAGAATTATCACTTGGTAAATTAATATCACTTAAGATATATTTCAGATTTAAATTTCTCATCTGCATTCTAAAATGTAGCAAAACATTAGATACATTTTCATGTTATGCAGGTATAAAAGTGATTCCTTTTTTAAGGACATTTAAGCGGTTTTCATTGAATACAAAAGCAGACAAATTAAAAACAGAACAATCTGCATTAAAGTTCTTATTTAATTGCTGTAAGCGACTCCATGCTTGACCTCATCCTTGCCCTCTTCCTCGTCCTCTCGTTACTCCCCCATTTCCTCTTAAGGTTACATTTCCAACCAATAAAATATCATTAATAATAGTTTGATTAAAGTTTGTAGTCTAGATAGCAGGGTTTGTTTTCGACCCTTGAACCGGTGTACTCTGAGTCCCATCTTTGCTTGTGATGCCACTGTTGCTAATATCCATATTGTTACTGTTGCTTTCAAGAACTGGAATCTCATCTGAAGATGCAGCATTGTTTCCAGCAGTAGCAGTTTGCATAGTAATAGGTCTCACTGTCGAAAATGTCACACCCTGACGATCTTTCTTTAACACATATGCTTCCTTACTTTTGTATTGTATTAAGTCTCTGTTCAGCTTTTGATTTTTTCTTGCTATAATGGTTGCTGTATATGTATATACATGTATGTATACATATGTATGTATATATATATATATATATATATGTGTGTGTGTGTGTATATATATATATATATATATATATGTGTGTGTGTGTTTGTGGGTGTGTATATATATATATATATATATATATATATATATATATATATATATATATATATATATATATATATATATATATATGCATGTGTGTATGGGTATATATTTATGTATGTATATATAATGTACATGTGTTTTTATGTGTGTATATATATATATATATATATATATATATATATATAGATATATGTATTTATATATGTATATGTAATGTATACACGTATGTGTGTGTGTGTGTGTGTGTATGTGTGTGTGTGTATGTATGTATGTATATGTGATGTATATATACATATATCTGTACATATGTATGAATTTGCCACCTTAGTTCCTTTAACTCCAGCAGTGTGTTAGTTGCTGAAGAAGTCTTTCACTGCCTCCAGTGCCAGGAATTTGAACTCTAAGTGTTTTGGGCATTGAAATTAATGTTTAGCTAGAACATTGTTTGATCTCTGTTTTTCATACCTAGTAGGAGTTCCCTGATCCTTCCTTTCAGTTTTCTTATTGTTTTGCTTATGTAGTATGTGCTCCAGCTTGTGCACAGACCCAGGTATACCATGTTGTGGGAGTCACAGTTAAGAACTTGTTTCAACTGCATGGTGAATTTAGGGCTGCTTAGGTGAAGCTCTTTGCCTGTGGTGATGTGTTTGCAGTATGAGCATTGACCATATTTATTCATTCCTGTGGACTGCTGTGTGTTTCAATGTTGGCCTTCCAGTCAGACTTGCACAGCGGTTTGATAGACCGGGATTTCTTGTAGCAGAAGATTGGTTTGTTCCTTAGCACTTTGCTGAGTGTGTGGTTGCTATGGATAATGCAGCAATTTCTTTCCAAAATATGCGCTGGAAGAGTTTAGCGTGACAGTATAGACAGACCATTTTACTTGCCCAGGGAGCTGAATGGCGTCAGTGGAACAATGATGTTAGTACCATTGAGGCTCTAAATAAACTATGCAATCACATGGGTGTGCTGCAGAGCAAATATCCTGATTTTGTACACATGACAGCTGGTGACTTTAATAAATCAGATCTGAAGGAAGTACTCCCACACTGCCATCAGTATGTGGACGTTCCTACAAAGGGGAATAATATCCTGGACAAGGTGTACATAAACTTAAAGAAAGTTTATAAGGCAGTGCAACTTCCACAAATGAGAAACTCTGACCATTATACCATCTTGCTATCACCAGCTTACAAGCCTACACTGGTTAGAGAGAAACCCACAAAAAAACAAATCAGGGTATGGCCCGGGGGGGGGGGATATGTGGGGGGCTATGGAGGCCCAACAAGACTGGTTTGAAAAAAACAACTGGGATGTGTTCAAGGAGGCAGCCACAGTGAATCCACCTAGTATACAAGTGCAATAGAGAGGATCCTCACCTGCAACTTCACAATGTGGTTTGGAAGCTGCACAGTTATAGAAAGGAAGGCGCTACAAAGAGTGGTGAGGGTTGCAGACAAGGTAACAGGTTCCAGTCTTCCATCAATACAACATCTTGATTCTGCAAGAAGCCTCCAAAAGGCTACCAAAATAATACTAGACAACACGCATCCTGTGCATAGACTAAGCATCTGGCATCGGGCAGGAGATATCGCAGCATCTGCTGCAGGACTACAAGAGTCAGTAACAGATTCTACCCTACAGTGATTAGACTTCTGAACTTGAGCACTAGTCCCAGGTGTCTGGACACACAGTAACACAATTTTTATTTATCTGTGCAATATATATACTTATATATATTCCACGTAAGTGCAATATTTATTTATTATATCCTTAGTAGTATTTAACTCACTAAAGTACAATATTAGACAAATAACTTAGGCATTTTAATCTGTATTGTGTTTTTTTTATTTTAAGTAGGTTAGTTAATTTAATTTGGGGGAGGGTATTTTTTTCATATATGAGTGTTGGTAAATGTCTGTGCTCTTTCTTGCCTGTGTTGGGAGTAGTATTGTATTTGTTGGGTCTGTATTAGCAAATCAGAAAACCCTTTAACCGAATAGCTAAATGTCAACACCTATAACGCGAACTGCAAAAATCCCGAACGCACTAAACAGCGAAAAATAAAATAACGAACTGTCATAGTCGGCCAACCCCACCACCCGCTACATACTACCTACCCAAACAAAATAAATAAACCACATACATACACTAACCAAACCCTACCTCTAACCTAAAGTAAAGCACCAAAACCCTACTTTTAACCCTACATTAAACCCCACAAACACAACTAACTGTGCACTATCTTTAACCCCTCCCTAACCCTAAGGTCCGTATCTACCGCTCAAGTCCCCTGCAGACATACACCCAAATAAATAAATACACATACATATAACAAAACCCTACTTCCAACACTACACTAAACCCCATATGCACAACTATATATGCACTATCCATAACCCCTCCCTAACCCTAAGGTCCGTAACTACAGTACACTTCCTCTACAGACATACACCCAAACAAATAAATAATACGCATACATACAGCTAAATAAAACCCTACTTCTAACACTACACTAAATCTTACATTAGCTATCTATTAACTTACCTATCTATTAACTTACCTTAACCCACATCCTAACCCTAAAGTCCTATCGCACACTTACCTAACAGGCAGACGGGCCAACCATTGCACTTAGGGTTACAAACCGTCCCACTTTGCGAGGGACAGTCCCTCTTTGGGCGGTTGTGTCCTGACCAAAAATATTAAAAATGGCAAATGTCCTGAGATTTAAGACATAATTATGTCCCATATGTAATGTAATAGTTGCATAAAATAGTTATTTCTGTATCTAAAATACCTACATGTTACAAGAAACATGATAAGCAACTAAACTGCTACAAGAAAAAGCTTTTATTTAGGCAAAAAAGGAAAGTTCTATCCTTTGTACTGACTATGGGTTTGTGTCGGCCTGTAAAATCTGATGTGTGTCCTGAAAATGTCCCACTATGGCCATTTGAAAAGGTGGCAACCCTGATTGCACTTTGACATTTCCATTTTCATTGTTTCGGACCTTCAGCGTTTCCGTATTTCGCGCAATACGTGTCGCTCTTTCCGTATTCATGATTATGGTCTTTCGCTCTGCAAATAGGAACCCGTATTTGTTAGTTATGTTTATTCCTCTGCTTGTGTGTGGTGTTTCACCTTCATTTGTAATCTCAAGAATTGAGCTGATGCACGAAATTTCGTTTAGGCTACATGTGTAGTTCTAAATGACAATAATGTTTACTTTGATTTTTTCTCTACAAAGAGCCTCTTGAGAAAGGCATGCTCTTTAGTAAACAAATGTTCTTACACTAACAAGTCTGTTCAGACGAACAAATTGACCCTTCACTATGTTCTTCTTTATAAACGTGGGATGTTGACTCTTAAAATATACATGTGTAAAAATAATGCTGACTGATGCAGCCATAAATCTCTTGTGTAGTGAAAAAAATAAGCGTGAAATGCATCACAGAATATTTCAAACCTTAGAGCTTCAAGGGGCTGGTATTCCTGGCTGAATAACTGCCTTGTTAGAGTCCTCAGTCATGGGTCCCTCCTAATCTGAAATTGACCCCACAGAGTGGTGGGCACAGAAATTACTATAGTTTTCATGGGGGCTAGGGATACTGTGGTTTTTCTCATGGTCAAACTTCTGTGGTGTGTGCAGAAGGTCACTATAGTGTTTTTGTTGGCTGGGAACAGTATGATCATTATTTATTTAAATTTCTTCTAAATCAGAAGTCACAGGTGTGCACAGAATGGCAATAAAGCTTGCCTAGGGCCAGTGTACTGTGTAGGGACAACAAGTTGGAATGAATTACTGCAAATGTTACCTTTTTCCGTACTTCATAATTGAAAACAGAAATGTATATGGGTGGATGTCTTCTAGGGGTAGAGGAAAGAAAGCATGCTGCATATGTAGAGCTGTCAGCAGTAGACTTGAAATATGCTGTCGTGCTTTGTTTGCTCTTTCAGTTTTATTCTAGTTTCACTTCACAGTGGGGCACAGAAGGAGTCAGTCTCTTGAGGTTAGCACTGATGAGGCATGCTGTGTAGATGTATGATTATGTACATAGGTTCGTAGGTTTGTACTAGGTTAATGGCCCTGGAGTCTTTACAAGCCTAGCCTATAGAAGACCCCCAGCATCATGCTGCCCGACATTGGTTCCCAGTGCCTCTATCAAGTAGAGCCACTGGAGTGATCCCCGGGGTGAACTTTCTATTTCCCGTCCACTCATCAAGATCCCTCTTGAAGAGGGCCAGTGAAGATGCTCTGCTTGATATGTATGGAAAGTCTATTTCAGAGCATGGGCAGTCTCAGGTTTATGAACCTGTCCCTCCAGCATGTTCTGTTGATTGTGGTAATGAGGTTGAGGTCTCTGGAGCATGTGGTATGGAGGGATTGGGATTTCTTTAGATGTAGCATTTCTAACTGAGCTGGGTCAGACATGGCTTTGTAAGTCGAGCAGAGAGCTCCTCTTAGTAGACTATATGAGACAGAGAATAGCTGGAGTTTGAGTCTGTCTGTGTAAGGCATGTGTTTAAGGCTTAGGATCCTCTTCGTGAGGTACTTTTGTGGCCTTTCCAGCTGTTGCATGTGTGTCTAGTGAGGTACATGCAAGTGGGGCATTATACTCTATGATTGGCCTAATGAGGAAAGAGTAGAGAGAGACGATGACCTCTTTCTTTCTGGATGGAAAACCCTTGGTAATGAGATGTGCCACATAGAAGGACTTTCTGACCACAGTGGCAATGTGGTGGTTGAAGGAGAGGTTGCTGTCAACCTATGTTCCCAGATCTCTTATAATGTCTTCAGTGTTCAGTCGGCTCCCATCGATGTGGTAGTTAGTGGGAACTGAGTTTTTCGCAAAGGGGATGACTACACTTTTTTTTTTGGCATTAAGCTTAAGGCCATGGTTTCGACACCAGTCATTGGTCTCAGTGAGGCCTTTCTGTAGGATGTCTACATCACTTGCGGAGTTAATAATGGCTCCCAGCTTGCAGTCATCTGCGAACTTGGTCAGCCAGAGTCCCTCCATGTTGGCCTGGACTTCTGAGAAGTATATGTCAAACAGGAGAGGACCCAGGACCAATCCCTGTGGGACTCCACTCATGACTGGTCAGCAGTCTGACTTGGAGTCTGCTACTTTCACACTGTGGCTTCTATCTGTGAGCCAATTTGCAACCCACCTAGTGATATAAGGGTTGACGCCTAGTTTGGTGAGTTTATCAATATTTCCTGATTGGGAATGGTATCAAAGGCCTTGGCCAGATGAAGGTAGGCTGTATGAACTGCCTTGCCCTCATCCACAGCTCTGGTGACTAACTCATAGAATTCAACCAGGTTGAGTAGGCATGATCTACGTTTCACAAAACCAAATTGCATGGGATCTAGAGTTTGGAGATTTCCTATATCCTTGTTAATTAGGTCCATAGTGATGTGCTCCATAGTCTTACATATTAGACTGGTCAGGCTAATGGAGTGATAATTCCCAGTGTCTGTAGTCTTTAATGAGAGGGTTGACTGTAACAGTGTACCATTCAGTAGGGACAAAGCCTGAAGTGAGGCTGTGATTGAACAGGGCACACAGATGTGGTGCCAGTTCACGTTGTAGTTCATGTACAACACATCCAGGATTATTGTTGGGTCCCTTGGAAGCTGTATTTTTGGCCTTGGACATTGCAGCTTTAACCTGTGCTGCAGCAATGCTGGGTGCCTGGCATTCCTCTGGTATTGTGATTGGTCCTTTGAGGGGGGGGGTAAAGATGGTACTGAATCTGTCTGCCAGTATGTTGGCAATATCTGTTGACTCGGTATAGGAGGTACCATTGTGCAGTAACTCAGCGCAAACCTGGGTATTGCCGTGGAGATCCTTGATATAACTATAGATGGCTTTGTGGTTGTTTTTAGTGTCTGCCACAATTCTGCCTTCATAGCTACTTTAGGGGTTTTGATGAGGGATCTCAACTTTTTGTTGAAGCTACTAAGGGAGTTTTTCCAGTCTTGGGACTTCACCTTTTTCTACAACAGTTTCTTCCTTCTGTTGTAGAGTTTATTAATGGCAGGGGGCCACCAGATTGGCTTCCTTTTTTTGGAGGAGAGCGTCTTGATTCTGCTGGGTATGGCTAGTTCCATACATTTTTGTACATGTTCGTACAATGCATTGGTATATAATTCAGCAGTCATGCATCAATTTTCCATTGACATGGGTGCCGTTAAGTTATCCACCTTTGTTTTTCGGAGCCCAAAGTCAGCTTTGGAGAAGTTATTCGTGGTTGTTACTTTTGCAGGGGATGTGGATGATATGTGTATTTCCATGGTGATTAGTTTGTGGCCAGATCTAATCAGGGAGGAATTGACTATTGGTGTAGAGCAACAGTTGCCCATGTTAGTAATAACCAGGTCAAGGATTTTGCTTCCTCTAGTGGGGGTAAGAATGAGCTGGTCCAGGGCATTGGAATTGATGAATTCCAGGAAGCATTGGGTCAGTGTATTGGTGCATGTGTAGTTGTCCCAATTGATGGAGGGGTAGTTGAAGTCACCTAGTATGACAGTGTTGGGTTGGACCCAAATAGTTTCCAGGGTGCTTAGGAACGTGGAGTGAGAGTCTTGGGACATGGTTGGGGACCTATAGCAGACAATGACCTGAATCGCCATCTTACCCAATGTTAGTTGTACCTGAAGTATCTCAGATGTGTTATGCTGGGCTACTAGTCTGGAGGTGTGCATATCCTTTATGAATATGGAGACACCACCGCCTTTGGAGCTTCGGTCCATGTTGTGAGGCTGAAAGGTGTGGAATGAGTTGTAGCCTGGTAGCACAGGGATGCCTTCTGCTGCTCTAAACCAGATCTGCGTTACAGCACAGATGTCGATGTTCTACATTTTGAGGAGTGCTTCGAGCAAATGCATCCTGAGATTTAGACTTCTAGCGTTGAGCAGCATGACCCCAAGTTTGCATTTATTTATAGCTGTTACGATGGTACGTTGGTCTTTGGAACATTGCCTAAAAAAGGCACTATAGGGTTGCCAAGAGCCTTAGCCAGTATCCGGAAATCCAGGGATGACAGATGCAGGCCATCTCTGGCAAAGCATCAATGTCTGTCAATCATGTCATCCCAATAAGACAGGTACTGGAACCCCTTAGAATGACACCAGAAACTTAGCCAATTGTTGAAGTCAGTAATTTTCTGCTTGTACTGCAGTATCATTCTGGGTGACAGTAGGATGCTGCTTAGGGCTAGGGTCATACCTGCTTGGTCCACAAAATCCTAGAGCTCCTCCATGTCTCTTTTCATGTAGTCCAGGGAGGCGCGTCTCAGGTCATTCACACCCACATGGACAGTGACAGAGTCATACTTGTATTTGTGTGGAGTGACCTGAGTTCGTGTGTTGTGTGTCGGATTCTGGTACCTGATAGACAGCTGACTGTTACCTTCTCCTTATTCAACCCAGTGAGTGGGATATCAGTGTGCCTCACTATCGAGTCACCTATGATTAGTGTATTAGGCAAGCTTTTTTGCCTCAGGGGCTTAAGTTGAGGGGCACACAGTGTAGGTGAGCATGTGCCTTTTGGTTTGTGCTGTGTTGTGGTGGTCGAGTGCTTTTCTGCCATGGAAGTCTCTGCTGTTTGGGTAGATTTCTGTTGAGAGCCTCCACGAAGGTGGGTGTGTGGTTTGTGTTTTTATGTGAGAGCTGTGATGGTGGGTGTTCTGGAGGGCTGTGTGTTGTTGACCTTCTCTTGACCAGCTATTCCAGGCTTGTTTTGAGGGTGCTTGACTTCCAATTTGGATACATAAGTGCATCTCTCACAAGTCTGAGTGTTGGCAGGTAAGAGGAGTGTTTTGTCTGTGTATTTGAGGCAGTTGCTACACTGCCTCAGAATGCCCAAGTTCTCCAGGTTAATAGGAGAAAGCACTGGGAACTGACCTTTAGACATGCCAGGAAGGATGGTCATTATTACTAAGTACTGGAGCTGTTTCTTTATATATTCCTTTTACAGGAAAAATGGCATTCAAGGTGTCTGAGTCTAAACAGAACACTGCCAAACACTTGAGGTGAAACTAATATGTAGACCCTGAAAATTTATGGATGAAGTATTTAGGCAGATATTCTGAAGTTAGAAGAAATCAAGTAGTACGTACTGAAAAATAAAGAATTAGCTTGTTGATGAAAAGAGGAGAGTTGCATGAATGGCTACTACTAATGCTGGTCTCAACACTCTTTTGGGATACAGTACTCCTTTGCTTCTTCTCTCACCAGCAGCAAAATGTTAGCACCAATCCCAATAAGAGAAGCATGCCACAGCCTGTTTGGTGATCCTCAGTCTTGTCCCAGATGATGCAAGGGTCTGTAGGCTTGTAGCCTTTTTCTAGTGGATGTCTCGAATAGCAACCATACCAAACAGGTACGTTAAGCACAGACAGTCACTCTCCAGCCAGAAAGAGTCAGGAATCAATGCACTCTGCTCCTACTCCCATCAGGATCAGAATATAAGCACAGATTCCAACCTTTCGCCTATAAAGCAGTTATTAAGCTTTCTGGTGATCAGCAGTCTCCAGGAAATTATGTAACTGCACTCCTTCACACACTAATCCCAAGATGACTACTGAGAGGCAGAATGTGGGCTCCCCAGTAACTGGTGGTCTTGCAATAGATGCTTAAAGGTAAGATGAAAAAAATGGTTTATGCTAAACACTGCAGTGTGTACTAGAGGAGTTAGATGTGAAAGTAGGTAACTTAAGTTTTACTGGTCTAAAAAGTTACGTTTTAATGGAGAATCACTATTTTTAAAACAGCAAGATAGATTGAAAGGGGGGGTGGTCACATTTGTATTCTGGTACTATGGAATACAGTAGGATGGGCAATAAATTTAAATAGTTGAAGGGGTGTGATTTCACAAAATGATAATTTTGTGCTTACTCACACCAGACAGTAAAAGCAGAGAGATAATGAGATATATGGTCAAATTAACATAAGAGGCAGGCAGCTAGAAAGACAGTGGTGTTTAAGGACACAGCAGTAACCAGGTGGGAAAAATTTCTCTTGGACTCACAAGAGACAGAGCTGTGCTCTTCAAGTGTTAATATGCAGTTAAAAGCAGAATACTAGTAAAACACAGTGTAAAGAAAACAAATAATAGTATTCAAAATAGAAAAAAAGCAATAAAGTAATACAAAATACAACAAATAAAAAGCAAACTAACCTTTACCTCACAGCAAACTGTAGCAGCGTCTGAGTGAGAATTTCCAGAATTTCCTTTCACTTTCATTCAAACTTAACACCGTACAGGTACACTGAAAATGACTATCTTTTTTGGGGAGTTTGGGAGGAAGGGAATCATCCCAGATATGGTAGTTTATGGATAACTGCTACTCAGTTTTGTGGTTTCTGCTTTGTTAGCCTTGAACATAATCTGTTTCTTCACTGAAAGAAAAAAAGACATTAGCTTCTTTCCTTAGTCATGATTTTTTAACAAATGCTGTGGAACAAAAGCTGGGAAATGCATCTCAGTGTAGCAACTGCATAGCTCCTACAGACTTTATGTCGCTCAGATCCCCAGCATTATTCTTTCCTTCATAGTTGTTGTAGTATAATTTTGAGTTAGGATGTTTTGCAACAATGTAAGATAAAGCTGACCAGCAAAACAAAGTGTGAGAAAACAAAACATTAGTACTCTGGATAGCTGAGGAGGCAAGGATGGGAGGAAAATGGGAGCACTGCAGTGTATTGAAGAAAATAAACGCCAGGAACCAAAATGCAAAGAACAAGGCAGGAAACCACTGGATAAACACTTTATATAAGTAAAGCTTTCGGATACAATCCTTTCTCAATACAAAACAATGCATAGAACCAGCTCTTTATATATAGGTCCAAATATATCACATGACATGCAGCCAAAATCACATGATATGTCATCCAAATCACAAAAACATTTTAAAGAAACATTTTAAAAAAAACTTTTTTAAAAAACGTAATACAAAAACTTGAAATACTTTAATAAAACTTTAAAAAATATATATATTTAGATAAAACTTCAGGCTAAGAGAGATTAGCTCTACTTAATTTAACTAAAATAGGTTTGAGACTGACTTGGCTATTCAAGCCTGGTTTTGAATCACTCATAAGTCTCAAGATCCATTCATATTCTTTAATTTCTAAGTGATTATTTAGGTCCCCTCCCCTAGGTGTAGGTGTAACGTGGTCAATAATTCTAAACCTAAAAAAATGCTGCTGACCAAATTCCTCTAGGTACATGTATTACTACCCATGTGGTTTACTTGGCTACCTGCCAGGCATGTAATGCTTTCTATGTAGGCAAAACTACCCGCAGGCTTAAGGACAGGATGACTGAACATAAGTCAGAAATTAGGAGATGCTATGACAGGAATGCACTATTCAAACATATAGAGGAATTTGGTCAGCAGCATTTTTTTAGGTTTAGAATTATTGACCACATTACACCTACACCTAGGGGAGGGGACCTAAATAATCACTTAGAAATTAAAGAATATGAATGGATCTTGAGACTTATGAGTGATTCAAAACCAGGCTTGAATAGCCAAGTCAGTCTCAAACCTATTTTAGTTAAATTAAGTAGAGCTAATCTCTTAGCCTGAAGTTTTATCTAAATATATATATTTTTAAAGTTTTATTAAAGTATTTCAAGTTTTTGTATTAAGTTTTTTAAAAAAGTTTTTTTTAAAATGTTTCTTTAAAATGTTTTTGTGATTTGGATGACAGTGGTGCAGCGGTTAACGTTGTCGCCTCACAGCAAGAGGTTCTCCGGTTCGATTCTCGGCTGGGGTGCCTTCTGTGTGGAGTTTGCATGTTCTCCCTGTGTTCGCGTGGGTTTCCTCCGGGTACTCCGGTTTCCTCCCACATTCCAAAGACATGCATCTGGAGCATTTCTCCCCGGGCCTCCGCTGAAAACAGGCTCTGTGTAACCTAGTCGGACATTCCCGGTCAACAAATGTTAAATAAAAAATAAATAAATAAAATATGTGATTTTGGCTGCATGTCATGTGATATATTTGGACCTATATAAAAAATGCTGGTTCTATGCATTGTTTTGTATTGAGAAAGGATTGTATCCGAAAGCTTTACTTATATAAAGTGTTTATCCAGTGGTTTCCTGCCTTGTTCTTAGCACTGCAGTGTATGCCAGGCTGACAGTAGACACTGAAGATGGAGAGTGCCATGGAAATTTTGCATGGAGATCCATATCATCTAAGGCTTCCTGAGCAATTATCGCATATCGGATCGAAAATATGGTACTTTTAGGTGAAGCTTGCTAAATGGGGGTGTGGATACCATGGTTCCAGAAATGTGTTACATTAAGCAGGGTCATGGCTTGTTTCTCAGGAAATGGAAGGATATAAAATAAAGGCGGCATCCCTGAGATATATATATATGTATATGTATATGTATATATATATATATATATATATATATATATATATATATATATTATATACTGCCCCCAGATATTTTGCCCTCTACTGTAGTTCATAATAAGAAGAAACAGAAACTTCACCACATGACAGACAATCAGGTTATTACCCTGTATAGGGCTGATGTGTTTTTCTTAGCTAAGAGTGTTTTACAGTCAGCTAATCTCAGCAACTGTGCTGTTATTCAGAATGACTTCGGGCCTACCTGCCCAACAGATTTGTTTGCACAGCAGATTTTCATGGTTACTCTGATTCTGACAGTAGTGAATGCACTAAGTCTGTCCAATTTGATAAGTTAGAAGCTGAGTGGGTTCAAAAACCTAAGCAAGTGTTCACCTTTCCGAAGATGCTAGCTAGGTTCCGGGATGTATTTGACATGAAGCAATATGAAACTACACCAAAGACTGGCAGAGTTTGATTTTATTGAGAATGAGATTTCAGATGTTTTGGCTGTTCCTCCTCTTTTACCAGCCTTAGAAGACATCTATAAACCTGCATGTAAAACCCTTTTGACTGATTACTAACATACCACCCAACCGTACCAAATTATTTGGTTTTTACTGAGTTTTCTGGTCCAAATTAAGGGGTGCCACGATTCCCGAGTGGCACCTCTTCATTTCCGATTTTTTCTTTTGTTTTTTATTTTTCGCGCTTTTTGAGCTGACTTCATCCCATGCGCGATGACGTCTGCTCTGTCAGGGCTACCAGCCTGTTGGAATTGAGCTCATGTCGTGCACGCATTTCTGGCCGGCCTGGCTGCTCAAATGCGAGTGGGAATGGCAACAGCCTGCAAGAACGAATGGATTATATTCGGGGACCGGCATGTATTATTTATCTTCAGTTAACAGGAATCGGACCTGCAGGAACGGCAACGGCACTCCGGACAGAAAGAATGAAGAATCGGCAAGTAAGGAAACTTTCTGGGAAGAGGGTGTGTGTGTGGGTGTGTGTGTGTGTGTGTGTGTGTGTGTGTGTGTGTTAGTGAACAAAGTGGTCAGTTTAGTTTTATAGCGGTATTGGTTCTAAGAGCATTGCCACTTATCCAGACTATTTGTTTTACTTTTTTTTTTGGTTTTGTTTTTTTTTTTTTGCTCATTTTCTATGGTGCTCATATTTATTTTCAGTGCATATGTATGAATGCCTGGTTTAAACTGACTTTTTTCAGTAGTCGGTCAAACCTACTAAAGGATCCATTTGTTGCATATTTTTTACTAATAAAGTTTGCATTCTTGTTGGTTGCAAGATTTTACTCCCAGAAAATTTAGATTTAAATTTAAGCTTCTGATCGACTAATTCACCCTACAGCTGAGCTCACAATAGCTACCTGCTAATTGGCTTTCGCTTCCTACACATTGATTTATTTGTTGGCTACTGGTGTTTTCTACTAGGGAGTTTGACAATTCTTAATAAATGGTCTTTCATGTGTAAAATCAGTGGAATCTATCTCTGCATCTATTGGCTTATTTGAAATGTTTTGAAGTATTTCTTTTGTAAGGCAAATGGTAAAATGTCAGTACAAAAGAGATCTGATGAAATTTATATGAGCGAATGAAAGACTCACTACCAATCAGATAGTTTTAATAAATACAGCAAGTACCCCAGAACTGTTTTAGCTCCCATTTTAATACACCTGGTGGCTAGAGGTACTCAGGCTCAAACCCTGTACCTTGGGTACAGGATAAAAAGAGATTAAGTCCCTAGCCACCACCAGTTGTGAGCTTTGTCTAGGTTTTTTGTGCTAAGAGTTGAGAGCTATGGTGAGAAGTGAAAATAAGTGCGAGAAGCTGTGCAAGATGCTTATGGCTTACACTACTGTCATTCTATTTATAGTGTGGGTGTGGTAGTAGACTTTTATGATGAAAATGTTCTGAATTGGGCAGTTTTGTCATTATTGGTTCATGCATTTTGTTTCATTGCCTACAGTACAGCCTACTGGAAAAATGTTCAAACAATAAATTTAAAATGTGCTCTGTCTAACAAGTGTGCTGTATTATGCAAGGAATGTAATTTAATAAAATCAGGAGGGTGTATCAGTGTATCAAAGAAAAGAACACATGTATGTTTCTTGCTTTGTGTGCAAGGGGCCAGTGATTTGAAAACAGCCCAAAGGTAATCTTTATGAACCACAGGCCAGATGCATTTTCTTTGGATGTGGTGTGGGTTTCAATGAATGAGAGTTTCAAGGGCAGAGAAGTTTTAATGCCAAGTCTGTTTTCATTGTGAGACAGTATTGCTTTGTTTACCAGATGTCTATTGGTGTTTGTGCATTGTTGTGATGTAAAATGTAAAAATAAAATCAAAATAATCATTGTAGAAGTAAAGCAGTATGCACACATTAGTGTTTATGGTAAATGGGATGAAATAGCCAGGTAATTGGACATTGGGATGGCTGCAGGGGGACTCTGGTGCCATATTTTGGTTGTCTGTTCTTCAGTTTGCGTTTGAAAGTTGGTATCCCACAATTCCATTGAAATGGGTGGGGTTACGTTATTATGTATGCAAATTAGATGTTAATCAAAGTACAGATTTGTACTTATTTTTCTTGGCCCTTGTCCAGATTTTTGATGTTTCCAGGTTGAAAGGTATGGTTATTAAGGAGGAATTAAAAGGTGAACTCTGATCTTGCAGCTCTCTCTGCTCCACTGTCAGATGTGGTTTCTGTAACTGCCAACTCCAACAAGAGATCCTTGTCGTCTTCTAACCGTAAACCACTGGATAAAATTAGCAGGTGGTTAGAATCAGGGGAAACAGTTGGCTCAGATGAGCAATTTAGTCTTTAGAAATTTAAGTTATCAGGACTTCATATGTAATTTTCTTTTTTTAAGTAAGTTTACAGTTTAAATAACTTTGCTGTATCTTTGCCTGAACAGAAGTGTTATATGCATGAGATTATTTCTAATGTGGCTCAGGTTTCAAAACATGCTTTGATGAGTGACTTGGAAGGTGTGGTCATTACTTCTAGAACTGCAGCCACTTTTGTTGCATTGAGAATGCATGCTTGGCTACATAACCAGACTTTTTCTGAGGACTTACAAAAAAATGAGATTTTGAATGCTCCATTACATTTTGAATTTGTGTTTGATCCTGCTGTTACGCAGATTTTCAAACAATGGGATGATAGAGGTAAATTGATAAATGAAGTGTCTAAAATGTTTCATATTCCCAGGTCATTCCCTCATAAGGCATCCAACTTCAAAGAGCAGAACAAACAAAAACCCCAGTCAGTGTACCAAGAGGAAATGACAGGAGGATAATGCTTCTAAAGCAAACAAAAGGGGTTCCTCTCCCAAAAAAATAACCATGCTAAAGAATGACTGTGTCAAGACTTGGGGCATCTTGTCTTTCCTACTTCTCTCCTTCCCTTTCCTCTTCATCCATACTTTTGCTCAGCCCAGCAGCTTGGCCACAGGAAGCGGGTGCTGAGATTAATTCATCGAGGATTCTCTTAGCAGTGGTCAAAAAATCCTCCTCCCTTCAGGGAAATCCCCCACACTCTCCAGACCAGTTACATATGTTCTCTCCAGTACTCCTTCACAAGTTGCAAGCATGGGTTATACAACTAGGTCCTGCACCAGAATCTTTTTGGTACCAAAAAAAAAGCTATTGTGGACACCAGTGTTAGAGTTGTCTTATCTAAATACATTTCTGAAAGTACCCACATTCAAAATACTCACCCTGTAGGTGAACGTACCCCTGCTTCTGGACAACTCTTTCATGGTGTCTTTACATCTGAAAGGCTTATCATCACATTCCATTTGCTCCCAACTTCAAGTTGAACCTACACCTCCTCAGAAAGAATTGTCTTTCTGTGGTGTATGACTGTCACAGAAGAAAGTATGACCTTTCTACTAGAGGACAATATTCTGTTTAGAACATTTTCAAGTATTTCTCTCTTGAAGATACAGCCACCATAAGAGGATTTCTCACAATTCTAGGTCTCATGTCATCTGTGATCCTCATGACGCCACCGACCAGACTCCACACGAGAAAGATTCAGTGGTACATAAAAAAAATGTTGGAGTCAGCACTTGCTTTTCTTGAAGTTACAGGTACCTGTGCTGGATTTTGTAAAATAAGTGTTACAGTGATGAAGGGATCAGATATCTCTCATTCCAGACCTATCCTTCTCCCTTCAGACTACAGTTCAGTCAGTCCAGATGGGCTCATCAAATTTTGCATGGTGTTCAGTGGAGTTTTCATTCCTTTAGACACACAAAAGGACATAAACGTCAAAAGAAATATTAGTAGTGATTGAGACCTTAAAAGTCCTTTACCACTTATGGCCTCCAAGTCCCCTTTTATTGGTCACAGATAACACTACCTCAGCAAACAAGGGAGTATGTGGTTATACTCTGCTGGTTGTCAGTGATGTCCCTGAAGCTAGCCTTATAGCATTTCCCTCCGCTTCAGGCCTCATACATATAGTCAGAACAAAACCTACTTGCAGACAAACGACGCAGATCCTGGACGGACCCTAATCATTGGAAACTCTGGACAAAGGTCTACCTGGATTTGGTCCAGATGTGGGGAACACTTCAAATAGTTTTGTTTGCCTCCTTTCAGAATAGACAGTTGGAAAAATTCTGTTCAATTCATCATTACAGCCATGCTTGGAGTGCAGATGCATTCTCATTTCCATTGGGCAGGAATGTTCCTGTATGCATTTCCACCCTCTCCACTGATACCCAAGGTACTTTTGAAGATTTAGGAAGACTCTCCTTTATAGTAGGATTGGCCAAGGGCAATTATCACAAGCTTCTTCTCTCTCTGAATCTGCTTACACAGTGTCAGTAGTGACTGATGCACCCAGCATAGAGCAATTACTGCTGTCAGCTTGTATGATTCTATCTTGATAGCGTTTAGGCAGTTGTTTCATTAGGATGTGCAGTAGGTACTGAAGGAGGCAAAAAAACCCTGCAACTAGAAAATCTTATATTTGTAAGTGGAAAACATTTTCTAGGTTGTGCCTAACCAATATCAGAGGACCTCGTATGGTGTTTGCCCCTCTGGTTTTATAATAGTTGTGTGAGCTACTTAATGATGGTTTAGCTGCTGCATCTATCAAGTTGCATCATGTAGCTGGCTCAGTTTGTCTGCCCATGAATCCCCTTTTACATCTTTTTGTGGTTAAACAGTTTATGAAGGTAGTGTTGCTCTTGAGACCCCCATTAAAGCAAATTCTGTCTTGGGATCTTAGCTTTGTTCACGAAAATTGATTTTTATCTCCTTTTGAACCTGCCTTTCAGGCTGATTTGAAGTTCATCACTTGGAAAACTGTTTTGCTTTTTACTCTTAAGACCTGCAAGGCATGTCTGTGAGCTGCAAGCTCCCATGGATGGCCGATTTTATCTGGTTTTCCACAAGAACAGGGTTGTTTTATGAATTAATCCTTCTTTCTTGCAGTAAGTTTCTGAATTTACCCTGAATCAAGCTGTCGCATTCCCACTTTTCTTTCTGGAGAGAAGAAACTCTGTAACAACTTTTGGCATGAATGAATTTATTTATTTATTGCATTTATTGGGTGGGAAAATCCGACTGAGTAGAAACCCCTTTTCATTGGATACCTTGGGAGAAAAGTTCCAGCAAGTTACACAGTGCATTTATGAGTACAGCTCTGTTAGTCTGACAGAAACGTTGCACAGCATTACAAAGGATGTTCAGATATACTTAGAATATAATAATACAAATAATATTATAAAAACATACATTTAACTGACAGAAAAACATAGGGTAGTTAGAATGATATTGCATAAAATATTCAGAAAAAACTCTAGGTTCCATTACCTAGGTTATGATGCACAATTAAGTGCAGCAGACCGTTTGCATATAATCTTAGCCAGGAGTTTTAACAAGAGCAGCTGTTCAGTTATGAAGGAATTTAGATTTTCAGTTTGTCTTGGTTTGAATGAAAAGATTGATGGATTTGTATTTAATGTAACTCTGTTTTTATGGAATACTAGACAGAGTTCACCCACTGTGAGGGGTTGTAATTCAGATATTCTTCTTGCAGGTGTCAGAGCAATAAGTAACAAGTCTTCCACATCAAGAACTGTAAATTGGTCTGATGATCTGGTTCAGTTTTTCCAGCACGAAATTAAGATCCCAATTTGCCACCAGTTATTTCCTAGGTGTGATCTAACATGTAAAACCATAAAAACTCTTTCAAGAACTACTTTTCTAAAGACAGAGAAGAAAGGATAGGATCTGTGGGCAGATGTTGCTGAAATGGCAGAAAGATGGACCTTGATAGAGGAGTAAGAAAGGGCAGAGGAAATTAGCTCACACAAATGTTAAAGAACCAGTGGCACATAATCCCTGACTGAGCCGTAGTTATTAATGTGTCACCAACTAGAAAATCTGTTCTACTTACTAACATAAGATTTCCTAATAGCAGGTTTTCTTGCCTCCTTTATAATTTCTACTGCACATCCTCAGAAACAAGGTGCCTAAAAAGTATCAACACTGAATCATCCTGGCAGTTAACTCTAGTTGTTTTAGTTGTGTTGTGCAATTAGATATAATCCCTGAGGAACTTGGGCTACTTCCCATGGCAAAATCCATAAGAAAGGAAAAAAAGTTATGTTTTTACCATAACATTCCATCTGTGTTGTCGATCTTCATTCATTCTTGACAGTTGAGTTTTGGCTCCATCCTTGGAACTTACTCGGCTGTTCTAAAGCTCACTCCAGCCAGAAACCCTCGAGCTAAGGTTACCCATAGTGCCTCTCTTCCATTCCCTTCAGATCGAGTTTGCCCATAGAAATCATAAAGTGGAACCTTTGTCTGAGCAACTGCCCTACTACTGAACCAGGACTAGTTCTGAACCTCCAGGAGCCTTTGGAAGGGGGTAGGAGGGCGCGATGTCAAGAATGAATGAAGATTGACAACACAGATGGAAAGTTATGGTAAGAACATAACTTCTTTATCTGATGTTGTCAGTCTTCATTCATTCATCTCAGTTGGGACAGAGTCCCTAGCTACTTTATGTCCCAGGAGGCCGTATGGAAGGATATTCCTGAGCGCCATAAAGCCAAAGGATGCTTTTCCCCTGGAGACCATATTCAGTTTAGCTGCTTCACAAATGTCATCCATGGAGACTCTGGAATGAAAGGCCACTGAAGTGGAAACTGAACTGGTAAGAGTGATCCTTGACTTTAGCGGATAGATTCATTTTATTTTGATGATAGACAAAAGTGATACAATCCCTCAACCATTTTGACACGGTGACTTTGGAAACTGGATAGCCTAGTATAGAAAAAGACAAGAACAGTCCGTCCGATTTTTTGAAGGATTTCGTTCTGTCCAAGTAAAAACTTAATTGTCTCTGTACATCCAACAAATTTAAACAATATTCCCCTTTGTCTGAAAAATTTGGGAAGAAAACTGGCAGGTCAATGGATTAGATAATATTTGAATCTGAGACAACTTTGGGTAGAAAGGAGGGGACTTAGGACTATAAGTGATACTCTCTCTCTATGAAAAATGATGTATGGGCGCTTTACACACAAGGCCTGCAATTCGGATATTCTCCTTCTTGAATTGATGGCTACCAGAAATAAGGTCTTCCAAGATAAAAATTTTATGTCACAGGTGGCTGCTGGCTTAAAGGGCTGACGGGTCAAAGTTTGTAAGACTAATGTCAAATTCCAAGGTACAGTGGGCTGTTTAAAAGGTGGCTTTAAATGCATAACTCCCTTTAGGGAGATTTTGTAGAGGTGGTGAGATACCAGGGAAAAATCATCAAATACATTATGAAAATGTGAAACAGCTGCCAAATGAACTCTTAATAGTAGAAGCTGAAGCTCCTGATTGGAGTAAAGTTGACAAATATTCCAACACCTTATTAATCAAGGCTGAAAAGGGGTCTAGGCCTTCTCCTCAAGACCAGATCACAAATCTCTCCCAGTTACTAAGATCAAGTTTCCTGGTGGATGGTTTATAGGAAGCCACAAGTATCTTTAGTACCGTGGAAGATAAGAGTATTCTGACTGGCAGTTACCGGAAGTGGAGGTACTAAGCGGTCAGCTTGAGAGTTGGTAAGTTGGGATGGACCAGCCCCTGTGGATAAGACAAGAGCCCCGGAATTGGGTCTAGTGTCCACGAACGGCAAAGTAAGTGAGACCAAAGAAAGGGGAACCAGACTTGACAGGGCAAATAGGGAGCAATGAGGATCACTTTGCTTCTCAACCGTTGCGCATTCTTCAAGAACTGGGGTATTAGGGAAATGCGAGGAAAGGCATAAAGCAGTCTTGGGGGCCAATCATGCAGAAGAGCATCTCTCGGGGACTCTCCCTGAGGGGGGATTAGGGCAAAGTAGCTGCTGCATTTGTGGCTAATGGAAGATGCAAACAAATTGCAGCAAGGCATACCCAAGTGATGAAAGATCTCCACTATTACTATTGGATTGAGAGACCACTCATGAGGCAGGAGAATGCATCTGCTCAGTTTGTCCTCAATCACATTGGAACTCCTGGGAATGTGTGTTGCTATCAGAAAGCAGTTGGAGGTGATCTCCCATTGCTGTACTCTCATGGCTTCCTGACATAATGGATAGGATCTGGTTGCTCCCTGTTTGTTGATGTACCAGATGACGGACATGTCTGATTGGATAGCAATTGTCCCCGACAGAAGGGCAGATTGGAATGTTTTCAATGCTAAAAGCACCGCCCTCAGTTCTAGGACGTTGATATGCAAATTGGCCTCTAAGGCAGACCAAGTGCCTTAGATTGTCTTTCCCCGAAAATGTCTTGGGCTGAGGGGGTGAAAAGGGACAACTCCATAACTCTTCTTCTGGCTTCAATTCAGATCCTGCTTGTGAATTACTTATTAGGTTCATAGGTTAGTACTAGGCTAACTGCCCTTGCAAGCCATTGTAAGCCTAGCCAATCATCCCTTGTGAGACTCAAACCCTGCACCTTGTGCTTTTAAGGCAAACACCTTAACCATTAGGCCACCCTCCCATTGCTTGCATCGATTTGTCATGCGGATTGGGTAAGACATGGGGTGAGTTAACAAAGACCACTTTGACGCTAGGAACTATTGAAGCAACCTCATGTGGACTCTGACAAGGGGAACTAAGGTGATTGTTGCTGCCATTGACCCTAGTACTTGTAAGACTAAGTGAGCTGGGACTGTGTCTTGACAGAGTATTGCTTGGAGCTGTGACCTTAACCTTTGTAGTCTCTGAAGAGGTAGAGCAACCAGACAGTGTTTCTTGTCGAATGTTGCTCAGATTAATTCTTAGTTTTGAGTGGGTTCCAGATTTCACTTTTCTTTATTTATTGAAATGCCTAAGAACTCTGCCAGTTCAAAAGTGTAGAATAAGGCATGAAGCAGTAGATGCCTGGTGGGGGTGGTAAGGAGTCAGTCATCTAAATATGGAAACACCCGGAATCCCTGGAGTGTCATATGAGCTGCTACCACTGCCATGCATTTGGTGAACACCTTGGGGGCTGTAGTGAGACCAAAGGGCAGTGCTCAAAACTGGTAATGACTGGGTCCCAGCCGAAAGTGGAGATATCTTCTGGGCATCTTGTTCATCTTTATGTGGTAGTATGCATCCTGAAGATCTGTAGAGCATATCCAATTGTCTTTCTCCAGAAAAGGAAGTATAGACTGAACCATGACCATCTGGAATTTTGTCTGTTTAACAAACTTGTTCCAGATACTGAGGTCTAGAATCTGCCTCCAGGCCCCTGTCTTTTTTGGCACTAAAAAGAATCTTGAGTAAAGTGTAGATTCTACTTGGTCTGATGGGACTGTTTGGATGACTCTTTTTCTGAGCAGCTTTTGCATTTCTTGAGCTGCTTTGTCCCTCTGACTGGGTGGAACGTCAGGATTCTCATTTGCAGTTTTGGATAAAGATATAAGGGGGCATGGTAACTATAGTAATTATCGTCTGCAGCCAAGAAGCTGATGTTATTGAATGCCAGGCTAAGTGGTGCAGAGAAAACCTTCCCCCGACTGCCTCCAGAGGTAAGCAACCGGGCTGTTCCTCAGGACCGCTGATATGGCTGCCCAGAGAAAAAATATCTGGAACCCTGGTTACGCAGGCCCCCTCTACCACAGGAAGGAGTATCTTCCTGATGATTTCCCCCCCTCTGCCCTGGGGAGAAAACTAGCCACGTGTGTCCATAAAAGGCCCTTGGGACTTCCTAAGCCATATTTTCCCACTCCTCTGATTCCTGAAATGAGGTAGTTGAGGAGCGGAAAAACATACATCCACAGCAGAAAGGTCTTTCCGTCCTTTTCACACCTGGCTAATGTGTCTTTAACTTTTGTGCCAAACAACGAGGAAGCGTCAGTGGGAGTGTTGACAAAGAAAAACTTGAAAGGGTCCACAAAGTCACACAACTGCATCTAGGCATGATGTCTCATGACAATGCCTGCACCCGCTCTTCTGGACGCCCCTTTGGTTGTATGTGCAATCAACCGCATGGAGGAGTTGGAGATGTATTCTAGGGTCACAAGCTGACAGGCAACCTTGTCGTGTACCTAGTCAGACACTGCTTCTGCTAGGGTTCCTGAGACTTCAGTGATCAGGTCCCTTTGAAGATGGGTAAAATGTGCCACATAATTCAACAACCAAATGGCAAAGGCCGTTGAAGCATAAACCCACTTCCTCAATCTGTCCAACATCCAAGACTCTCAGTTTAGAGGATGGACAGTAGAACTCTCCTCTGCGAGTTCCTTCTTTGTGGCCACCGCCACCACCATAGCATCTACCACTAAACCCTTGGAACAGTGGGTTGATCCTTTGGGGGGAGAGTGTTTTGTCTGGTCTCCGGGGGATTGGCTCTATGGTGTTAGGGGCCTTCCAAGCACACTGCACAATGAGCTTGACTAACTCATCTGCAGGTGGGGTCACTCAGTAAGTAGAAGGTTAGGCACGGAAAGCCTGCAAGAAGACAGATTCCTCAGAGGAAGGGTTGGTGGGCTTCCAGTCACCCTTCTGCTTCAAGATTTCTAGGATGTCCCCAAAGGAACAGCAAAAGAGTCCCTGCATGTAAGGCAACTACATGGCCGCAAAAAGTAGCAATCCAGTATTAAAGTAATGAGTCAGCAGACTATGACAAACTGTTTTATTACCAAAATTTCGTGTCAGGCATGAAACAATAGAGACATAAACAGACCTGTTTTGGCTATAAGGTTGACATAGCCTTCATCAGTGTTATACAAAACATAACTTCAATATCCCCATTTTATAGTATGTATGTGTATGTGTGTTTCGGCTTTTTCCCAGTTAGGGGTCGCCACAGCGGAACTCCGGTCTGCTAATGATTGGCAGTTGATGTTTACGTGCCGAGTTGCCAGCCCTGACGCACAACCTTCAACGAAGGCACGCGCATTCACTCATGTCTCCACGCAGAAGACGCTCTAACTGAGAATCGAACCGGACAGCGTCTTACTGTGAGGTGACAACGCTACCTTGTAAATAATCTGAAAAATCACTGGTCACTCACAAATGCTCATTAAGTCCCAGTGGAAATAACCTACCCAATTTGATGATCCATTTATTTTCCTTTGAATTCAGTAAAGTATGCCATCCGGTTTTATTCATCTTGTTGCCCATAATTTTATCAATCGCAATGAATCTAAAGGAAGCATTCTTGTGTATCGTAGTATGCTTGTAGAGGGCGTTCCTGGCCTTTTTGGTTCTTATATCACTAAAATGTTCTGAAATATGTAGCCTTAAAGGTCTAGACGTTTGGCCTATGTAAAAAGCAGAACAGGTACATGTTGCGAGGTAGATGACCCAGTCCGTGCCACAATTTGAAAATAACCCATTATTGTATATGTTCCCAGTATTGTTGCTGCTGAATTCTTTAGATTTGGTCACACTCCTGCAATGGGTACAATGACCACAAGGGACGCACCTCACAAGTCAAGGTTTTTTGGGTAGAATCCAATTTGGACCGATCACTGTGTTTGTAATGACTAAGCTGAGAGCTTATGTTCCTGTCCCTCTGAAATGAAAAGAAACATCTGTCCTGTAGGAAGGTTGAGAGGTTAGCATCCGCAAGTAGTATATTCCAGTGCCTCTGTACACTATTCAGTAAAAGATCAGTATTTCTCCCATAATTAGTTACTAATCAGATCAGTGATTGATTACCTGGTTTCCTCTGTTTGTACTGCAAGAGATCCTTCCTGTTGAGTGTAGATACCCAATTGCTAGCACTGAGGATATTACCCATTTTGTAGCCCCTATCCCTGAATCTGGTGGTTAGGTCATCCTTGAAGTATTCATAGGTTTCCGGATTTGAACATATACATTTCATCCTTAGGAATTGGGATTTTGGAATATTCCTGCAGATATGTGGTGGTTGAAAGCTGGAGGCATGGAGAAGAGAATTATGGTATTTTTGATAGACCTCCGTCTCTAAAGTATAGTCAACATTCCTGGTAATCAAGACATCTAAATAGGTGATTTGTTGAGAACTATAATTCACTGTAAATTGGATGCCCCATTTGTTGTCATTGAGGTAGCCCACAAACTCCATTAGATATTTCTCATCGGATCTCCATACCATCCAGCAATCATCAAGGAACCTTCTCCAAATGTCAATCTCATCTGTATAGATGTTATGCGTATTGTCATATATCAAGAACTCCTCCACATATGCCATAAATAGGTCAGCGTACCCTGGACTTGCCAGTAGCATTTGTCCTGATAGAAAAAAAACGTTCTTGGTCAACACATGTTCCGCAAGGCAAATTAGGAAAGTATTAAGGCCTGGAGGATAGAGTTCTGATCTATAGAGCCAGTATTCTAAGGCCTCTAGTCCCGTCCTGTGTGGAGTATTAGTATAAAGTTCAGAGACATCCAGAGTGTGCATAATAGCCATTCCGGTTCTAGTTGCATGTCTGAAACAATTTGGAGAAATTCCGTGGTGTCCTGAATTCTTGAGAGTACCCATCTAAGTAAGGGTTGTAGGTATTGCATCAGGAATTGTAAAAGGGGTTCTGTAAATTGAGCCCCTGCCTGAAACAATGGGCCTGTCAGGTAGATTGTTCAGATCCTTATGTATTTTTGGAAGGAAGTAAGTATATTGACTCATGGGATCTGAAACAGTCAAATGATGTAAAGTGTTATTTGAAATAATGCCCTCCTCTTCAGCTGACCACAAGAACTGATCAATCTGTTTCATAAACCTGAAAGTAGGATCTAATGGCATACAGGTGTAATAACACCCATTGCTAAGCTGTCTGATTGCTTCCTCATTATATTGTGTCCAATTCATTACAACCAAAGCCCCACCCTTATCTGCAGACAAGATAATCAATTCCTTGTTGTTAACCAATTCTTGTAAAGCTTCAGTTTTGATCTTTGAGAGATTATTAGCTTTACACTGGAATTTCCTAGAATGAAAGTGTAAATCCTTTAGGATGGAAGTTTGAAACATTTGTACATTGGGATGCATAGTTGGTGTAAACTTGTATTTATGATATTTGAAACCCCCTTCATATTCAGGGTTATCAGATGTTTGAAAAAATAACCTTACTTTAAGCAGTCTACAAAAGGATGTATCCTGTGCAAGATTATCTTCAGAGACAAAGAAGCCAGGTATAAAGTTCAAACCTTTGTTCAATATTTTTATTTGGATGTTTGGCAGAGGTACTGTAGAAATGTTCAATACATTATTATTGGTAATCATTTCTGAATTATCAATTTCAATAATCCCTCCATGTTTTCCACTCTTGGAATGTTTCCTCCCTCCCCTCCTCTGCCTCAATCTAAAGCGGTTGGTGTGTTGCTTCTTTTGGACAATGGGGAGTCTGAGGGTGAGCTGTGTGTCAGGGTCAGTCCCTGATGAAGAATCTTCCTCAGATGTATCATAGATAAATGTTTTTTTTTTTTTTTTTTAAGAATTGACCTTGGTCTCTTTCGTTTCCCCAAATTTCTGCCATAATTTTCAAACCTAACTTATTTGTTATTGTTACTAAACTGGGTGACCTATTTATGGCATTTGTGGAGGAGTTCTTGATATGTGACAATACACACAACATCTGTCTAGGTGAGATTGACATTTGGAGAAGGTTCCTTGATGATTGCTGGATGGTATGGAGATCTGATGAGGAATATCTAATGGGGTTTGTGGGATACCTCAATGACAACAAATGGGGCATCCAATTTACAGTGAATTATAGTTCTCAACAAATCACCTATTTAGATGTCTTGATTACCAGGAATGTTGACCATACTTTAGAGACGGAGGTCTATCGAAAATACCCACAATATAGTTATCTTCTCCATGCCTCTAGCTTTCACCCACCACATATCTGCAGGAATATTCCAAAATCCCAATTCCTAAGGATGAAACGTATATGTTCACATCCGGAAACCTATGAATACTTCAAGGATGACCTAATCACTAGATTCAGGGATAGGGACTACAAAATGGGTAATATCCTCAGTGCTAGAAATTGGGTATGTACACTCAACAGAAAGGATCTCTTGCAGCACAAACAGAGGAAACCAGGTAATCAATCATTGATTCGATTAGTAACTACTTATGGGAGAAATACTGATCTTTTATTGAATAGTGTACAGAGGCACTGGAATGTAGTACTTGTGGCTACTAACCTCTCAACCTTCCTACAGGACAGATGTTTCTTTTCATTTCGGAGGGGCAGGAACATAGGCTCTCAGCTTAGTTATTACAAACACAGTGGTAGGTCCAAATTGGATTCTACCCAAAACTTTCACTGGAGACTTACTTGTGGGGTGCGTCCCCTGTGGTCATTGTACACATTGCAGGAGTGTGACCAAATCTAAAGAATTCTGCACCAAAAATACTGGGAACATATACAATATCGGGTTCTTTTCAAATTGTGGCACGGACTGGGTCATCTACCTCACAACATGTACCTGTTTTGCTTTTTACTTAGGCCAAACGTCTAGACCTTTAAGGCTACGTATTTAAGAAGATTTTTGTGATATAAGAACCAAAAAGACCAGCAATGCTCTCTACAAACATACTACGATACACAAGAATGTTTCCTTTAGATTCATTGCGATTGATAAAATTATGGACAACAGGATGATTAAAGCCGGATCGCATACTATATTGAATTCCAAGGAAAAGAAATGGATCATTAAACTGGGTGCGTTATTTCCACTGGGACTTAATGAGAATTTTGTGAGTGACCAATGATTTTTCAGATTATTTACATGTCTACTATAAACTGGGGCTATTGAAGTTATGTTTTGTATAACACTGATAAAGGCTATGTCAACCTTATAGCTGAAACCGGTCTGTTTTTGTCTCTATTTTTTCATGTTTTACATGAAATTTTGGTAATAAAACAGTTTGCCATAGTCTGCTGGCTCATTACTTTAATACCATCTCCAAAGGAGGCATCTTCAGGGGGAGACCATGGGGACCCTTCCCTTTCATTGAAGATGGGGGACAAAGGCCCTAAAATAAGGACACTTTTCAAATATTCCTCATACAAACTGGATGATTTTGGCTCGTGAGAATAAGGAGAGACTGGAACTGAATGACTCCTCTTTTTTGCTTTTCTGGGAGGATTTGACACCACCACCTCCGACAAAGCCTCTGAAAGGGGTTTTTAATAGCCCCTTTAGGATCAACTTGTTTTGATGCTCTGCAAGGGTGCGGGCACTAAAACCCTTACAGAGGTAGCCCAGAGGCTGAATTTTCAAGTGGGGAACCTCCAAGCAATAAAAGCAGGAAAGGTGCCCATTGGAGTTGGGCATCATCCTGCCACATTTGTCACACTGTTTGAATCCAGTTGTGCCTTTTTTGTCAGCTGGTAAGTCACTAGAGTAACTAACCGTCGTTTATGCAACCACACATGTGCAACAACAATTCAAAAACCAGAGCAAAGTAAGGAAATGTTTTTTTTTGTACCAACAATGGTAGCGAGAGAAATACCCAGAAGGGTGAAGAAGAAGAAGCATGGAAAAAATACCAACTATGGTATTTAAGAATTACTTGAGGTAAGCGAGAAGGGTGGGGCCTATATTAACTATGGTAAGCAGAAAAAACGAAATGGTAAAAATTAGAGTAAAATAGCACTCACACTCTAAAACAGTAATAAGGAATAAGTGACTAAGAAATATTAAAGATGGGAGCTACAATAGAGAAAAAAATATTTCAAATTTAAATCACTTAGCTTGAGAGCATGGCCTGACGCGTCTTGAAACTCTACGCGTCAAATGAGGTCTGAAGGGAAGAGAGGCACTATGGGTAACCTTAACTTGAGAGTTTCTGACTGACACAAGCTTATTATAACGGCCGAGTCAGTTCCAAGGACAGAACCGAAACCCGACTGTCATGAATGAATGAAAATTGACAACATTAGATCCATGGTTTCTTCGGTCAGAAGGTAGTCAGCAAAGTCATTTTGAAGAATCCTTCTGAAGCTTCAGAATGATCCTGGAAATTAGTGGAAAGGGTAGAAAGGCATAAATATACATTTCCATCCAAAAAATATGAAAATGCATCTATTTTCCTGACCTGCTTGCAAGGAGTTCTGGTGCAGAATTCTACAGCTGGATTTAAAGCTGCTCTCTTAAGTTCTGTGGTGGTGTCTTCTACCCAGTTCCAGGATCCACCGACTTTTGTGAAATAATAATTCCTTTTATGTATTTATGTCTTATAGCAGTAAGATAACTGACCAAGGATCAAGTCTTTGAAATGCCCACATTTACAAACTTGGTCATCCGGATGAGGTTCTAGTGCATGTGGAAATCATCTTTCTTTAAAATGCAACAAACTTGGATTTGATCATGTTGACTGAGTGCATGCTGGTGGTAAAGCTACTTGCTTGTGGGTGTGGGAACTTTATCCCCAGAAGAAAAATACCTTCCATGTGGACTTCAACCCTTCCTAGTAAAAAGCAATGTCTTTCTGCTTTTCCCGGTTAGGGGGTCACCACAGTGGATCCAGTGTCCACAGATTGATTGGCAGTAGTGTTTTTACGGTGTTGAGTTGCCAGCCCGGCACCCAACCTCCACGGAAGACACACACATACACGCACACACTTACCTGCATGTTTTTAAAACTCACTTGACCTTAGCAAGGACATGCAGACTCTGCACAGAAGGTGCTCCAGCCAAGAACTGAACTGGAGAACCTCTTGCTGTGAGGCGGCAGTGCTTACCGCTGCACCACCGTGCTGTACTTCAACCCTTCTTGGTATTTTTCATAAATTCTACAACCACCTTTCCTCACATGCCACTGTATCAGGCTCATGTCCACCCTTTGTCTTCTCCAAAGTATATATTCACATCCTGTACATATGTCATCAGATGCATTATTGCCATTGTTTATTTAAGCTATCCCTGCACTTTTTTTTCTCATCACATTAATTTCTTTATCCTTAAGTGATCTTCAAAATTGAGCACACTGTTCTGGATATCACAGCTTCAGCACCTCTTGATTCATTTGTCAAGTTACCGTATTATTTTTAGTCCTTGCTGTTTCTCAGTTTTTCTTGTTACTTTGTTTTAGGTGTGATAAACATCAGCAGGTGTTTGTCCTTCTCCATGGTCACTACACCTTCCCAACCATATTGCACTTTAATTCATCTTTATTATAACCAGAGTGAATAGCTTGCATTTACCCGTTTAGAACTCAAGTGCAATCTCTCTCTGTGTACTTAGTGGATCCCCTTTTCTGACCTTCTCCACGGTCGTCCTTACTAGCCTCTGTTTATGAATAAATTAATCAAGAGTCTTAGTTCATTCAGTGTTAGTATGCTGCACCGTTCCTAGCACTGACTCCGTCGCCATCAACAGACTACATATTTTTCTTTTCTTTATGTATTTTTTTGTTGAACACTTAATGAGTGTGCCACTTTTTACTCTGTCATGTGAGTGCGCTGGAAATGTATTAGTACTTCTACACCTTGACCTTTTAAGTACCTGGTTATATTTCAGAACCTTGAAAATGATCCCTGTTTCTCACTGATTTTCACTTAATTGGAGTTTTGGAGCATTGCTTATCAGACTATAGGAAAATACGGAGTTAGTTTGTTGTAATAAAATGAAATGCTAATTTGCATGTATCTCACTAATGTGTGTATATATGCCTAGTTCTTAGACAACGTAAGCTAGTACATTTTTTTTCTCCTAGGAGGCTGTCTCATGTGGTGGTCATGTCAGTTCCATGATCATGAGGCGAATATCATTTAGTTTGTTTCAGTATTCTAATCTGTTTCTCACTTTTACATTTTTGGTTAAAACTTCATTTATTTTGTCCTCTGTTAGCCTGTTTTCTGCTATATATTTTTAAATTGTACCATTTCAGTGTTTGTTGACCTAGAAAATGGCAGACCTGTACTGAAACTCAAGAAATTTAGTGATGCAGCCAATAACTGGGGCAAGGAACCTATCTGTTTGTCAGAGCATTACAAGCAGTAGATAATGACACTTCAGACTTGCATTCATGTTCAAATAGCCATGTGTATATTATTCAGCTGTGTAGAACAGTTTAGTTTCAGCCTGTGATGTTTGCCACTATTTTGCAGCATTTATCCATTTATAACTTTTGTGCAAGTCTTTTACTGTGCATCCCTGCCTGTAATGCTATCTAAAATTAATAATCATTGTGGATTTGGAGTGTGGGTCATGAGTATCATTTTTTTATTTTGTAAAATGTCTGTCTGTGTGTTAGATTCAAAAGTCTAGCTAGCAAAGTCATGGTAGCCAAATAGTTTATTCTGTTTTACTGTACCCGGAAAGTGAGCACGTTCTTTTTCAGTTAATTTTCAGCATTAATATTAAAGATGTTTGCGTCTTCTGAAGACAAAGGTCAGGAGATTACCCAGATTTAGCATTAAAAGGCACAATTTAAATTGGTGTTTAACATGAGAGGAATGAAGGTCCAGGTCTTCACAATGTGACAAGCATCAGCTGATATTTGCACAGCTCATATTTTTACCACAGTGCTGTAATGCAAGAGGAAATGACTTTCTGAATCTTGTTTTTAAATCCTCATTAATCTTTCTGTATTATATCCGTGCTTTAGTGGTGTTCAGCATATCAAACAGACAGGTCTCTTGTGGTATGCTAAGCAGAATAACACTGCAAAAATTAATATTCTACTTTTAGGAAGGGCTGACCTGTCTGCCTGTCTTTTTTAACATGTACACTTTTGCAAGTAGATGGCAACAACCACAGCATTTCCTTTTACCAGGGTTTTCCTGCTTTAATTTAAAAAGACCGCTATATCCTTAATATTCTGTTTACATTCATCTGTTACCTAGCTTATGTTTTGCACTTGCCTGGAGAAGCAGAAGGTTGCGTTTAGGCCTGCTGTCCCTGTTTGTGCTCGTCAGGGAAGGCTAAAATAATAGGTACCTCCTTAACTGTCGCACCTTGCCATATGAATCACATCTACCAGTCATTATTCACTGTTGTGTTGTGATCCCACGTTACAAAGACATGCGTCTGGAGTGTTTCTCCCTGGGCCTCCACTGAAAATAGGCTGTGTCCGAGTCGGACTTTACCAGTAAAAAAAATGTTAAATAAATAAAATAAATAAATTCACTACTTCTGCGGTGTCCTGTCTGTCAAGCACACACATTTAATTTGTGTTAAGTCGAACAAAGCAAGAACTGAGCTATGTACTAGTCCTCAGAAGAGAGCAGCACTAGGGCTGTCTTGTTTGCGACTGTGAAACAATGAAACAAGTCTTGCCTACATCTGAAGTGGACTAAAGCTTGGAACTGCTTTTCAGAGGTGCTGTGACTATCATCCATATGCAGGTAGGGCAAAGAAGAAAAAATTGACAGAATACAGTAAGTGGCTGAGGAAGTGAGGTTTTGTGGAGGGTTAAAGAATAATAACTAAATCTAAACCATTTCAAGTCCACATCTGGTTAGGAAGGATTCTCTCTGACAGTAATAGAGAAATATTAAAAAAATATATCTTTACTGTAGTGGGGTTAAGGAACTAGCAACATTATTGTCAAGAGAACATAAGGTTTTGGGATGCGGGGCTGGGGTGTGGCTCAGTGTGCAAAAAGAATTCAAGAGAGCAATATTTGGATACTGGTAATTTGCATTGTCAGGAGCTTTGGGGAATTAGCAAGCGGAATGATGTATTTATGGAGGAAGGTGCACATAGTGCACGTGTAGCCGAAGGCTGAAACTTGGAGATGCAATGGCTAGACAGTAGGATATAATGACAGCTGAAAGGGACAGGACAGCTATTCCTCTCAACTTCTTAGAGCAAGAAATCTGGACAAAGCCATAGATAATGGGGGACAAAGGCCCTAAAGCAAGGACACCTTTCAAATATTCCTCTTCCAAACTTAGAAAGTTGATAGAATAACAGGTTATGCATTATCATGAATTTTCTGAAGGTTATGAAGTCTGAAACTCAAATGTCTGTCATTATTTTTCTGACTTCAACCCTCAATATTTTGCTAATTATTAGCCAGAAAATCACAATTTTATGAGAAAGAGACCAAAAATATGAGGCCAAAATCTGTTCATTCTGTGAAAATCTGTACAGTTGAGAGATATGAAGACAGATGGAGAAAGTGTGCTTTCATAACACTGTATTCAAGACATGATGAATGTTGTTGTGAAAGTGATTTGATAATGAAGGAAAAGGAAATAGAGTGACGTGCTGCTTTTTGGGATGGAGGTGATTAGCTGGGGAAAGTCCTCAGGTAGGCAGATTGTTATGTACATCCTGATGTATGAAGGTATGATGATCATGGGATCAGAAGCAGAATTGGTGGATGGACAGAGCGGAAGACACACCTAGAGTCAGGATAGGAAGAGAGAAATAGCAGAAGCGTCATTGGAAAGCTAGTCTGAGAAAAACTGAGATCCTGATGCAGGAAGGAGACTGTCTCTGACCTAGTCTTTACTAATGAGAGCAGTGGAAGGAAGGTGCTGACTAGCAAGGGTCATGTTGCTTCTTGTAGTTGACTGTCCTCAGAATAACCCAAGGTTTAAACTGATAGATTTTTTAGAAGAAGGAAGAATGGTAAAATGAAATAGCCAGACTGTAGGGGGGGGCTGGTATTTCAATTTAGCACTGAAAAGCTAGAGGATTGTGGAAGGAAAAGAAGCAGTTTGGCTTTGGAAGAAATGCCTCTGAGAGTATCAAAGAAAAAGAAAAAATGAAGCTGGGCCAGCAAACCAATGTAAGCATGGAGGAGGAAATTTAAGAGTTATGGGTGTAAGGTAAAAGCACATTCAGGAAGATTGAAGAACATAACGGTAACTGGCAGGTAATTATTTTATTGGAAGAGAGTAAGGGACGTTAAAATTGCTGCAGATGAGGCAGAATTACTGACTGAATGTTCATCTCTTTACATCCATCCATCCTCAACCCCTTTTCCCATTTTGTACATGGGGTCAGGGTGTCACTTCCGCAGTGACAATCATCTTGAACCAAGGTTTACACCGCCTGGTGGCTAGCCCTGCCAGAGTAGTCATTCGCACCACTCACTCATGCACACACACTCAACTATGGCCAATTTAGAGTATCCAGTCCACCTACTGCATGTCTTTGGAATGTGGGAGGAAACTGGAGCACCCAGAGGAAACCCATGTGACTGCAGGGAGGACATGCAGACTCTGCACAGAAGGCACCCCAGCCGAGAATCAAGCCAGTGAACCTCCTTACACAGATCAGAGTGCTGGTGGGGGAGGGTAGAACAAAACTGACTGCTGGAAATGATAGATGGTATCCTGAGCAGAGTAGTAGTAGTAAAGGAGCTCAGATGTTAGTGAGACATATTGTAGAAAGCTACATCCCATGCCACTGAAAGAATTGGCGGTGGTGCTTAGTGTCCCTCGGTGGCAGAAATTTGTATAGCCTTAGCAGGACTAGCAGTGATCAAAACTGAGCTTAGCAGTGGTAGTTACCTTACAAAAAGGTGGATCTATGAAGGGATTAACTGTAGGCCTGCTGATTTCACTTTCAGTCTGGCTAAGGTCATGGAAATTATACTGCATAATAGTGGAAGTACTTCTTCCATCTGCCATTAATGTCCTGTGGACTGGTGAGTGGATGGTGCAGTGGTGTAGCAGTTAGCACTGTCACCTGACAGCAAGAGGTTCTTGGGTTCGATTCTCAGCTGGGGTGTCTTCTGTGTGGAGTCTGCATGTCCTCCCTGCATTTGTCTGAGTTTCCTCCAGGTGCTTCAGTTTCCTCCACATTCCAAAGACATGCAGTAGGTGTCTTGGACTCTCTAAATTGGCCCTAGGAGTTGAGTGTGTGTGCATGTAAGTGTGTGGTGCACCCTCTGAGGAGTAATTGGGCATCGGGCTAGCAACCTGATCCCGTAAAACCTGTACCTGATACAGAAACAATGAGTGCTGAATGCACAAGAGCGAATCCAGCAACCAGGTTTGGTGAGCTGTCTTCTTTATCTTTCTGTCTTTGCATAGCAACCTGATGTAGTCTCTTTGTGCAGTCTACTGACTTACTTTCCAGAAGCTGGTAGAGTGCCTCTCATGCCTTGTTCTTTGCTATTGCAACTGTTCTCTTAGCCTCTTTGTTAGCCAACCAGTATTCTTTCTTAGCTTGGCCCATCTTTTCTCTTTCCCACTTTTTCCTGTACTCCTCCTTTCTTTTGATGACTTCCTGGACTTCTGCTGAGGTGCTTAAGCCCTGAGTATTTCCTTGAACTGATGTGCTTTCTGTTCGGTCAGTTTCCAGGTCTTCAGCCCAGTCTCTCTTGACCTTAGAGCTTTCTCTGACCATTGCTTGTAGCTGACTGTGGCAACCAGTGGTTTATGCTGTGGGCTGTTATACTGGGGATGACTTTGCAATTGTTGGCTCTATCCCAGTGCCCTTTTCCTTACTAAGAGGAGGTCTACCTGAGTTGCATGTTGGCCACTCTTGTATGTGATAGTATGATTGTCTGTCTTTAGGTTCATAGGTAGGTACTAGGCTATTGGCCCAAGGGCCTATGTAAGACTAGCCAACAAGGTTTCCTGGCTTACGCCACCCAAAAAAGTTATTTTCCTCTGCCACTGTCGAGCAGAGACACAGAAGTGTTCCCCATGGTATATTTCCTATTTCCCATCCACTCACCTCTCTCACTCTCAACTCACTCTCTTTTCTTGAAGAGTGCTAATGAAGAACTTTGCTTGACATAGATGGGTAACCTGATCCAGAGTATGGGAAGTCTCTGGGACAGGAATGATACTACAGTATTCTGAATCATTTGTTGGCTACTATCAAGCTATTTGCCAGACAGAAGTCTAGAATGGCCACTCCTCCTTTATGTTGCCCCACCATGTGGACCCAGGTGGGTTCTCATATCCTGTTCTGTCTGTCCTGATATCTGCATTCAAGTCACCCAGTATCAACACCAATTCATCTTGTCCAGCTTTAGCTTGTAGTTCCTGTAACTGCTGTCCGACTGCAAAATTTTCCTCACTATCACAATCCTGCTGTCGGGCATAGGCTGAGATTATGAATACTGTATTATTATTACACAGGAGTCTGATTGCTATGAGTCTGTCACTAATTCTGATGACTTCCCTCACGGTCTTGTGATACGCACTCCCTCACCACAATTCCCACACCATTTCTAGTCTGTCCCCCTCCTAGTAGTAGACTCTGGATCCCAAGCCAAGTGGCTTTGCTGCACTGCCCTTCCAGCTTGTCTCTTGCATACACTGGATGTCCAGCCTCCTCCTTACCATCATATCACCCACTTCCAAGCTGTGTCCTGTCAGAATCCTGAACAAATCCAAAAACATATGGGGGTACAAAGGCTCAAAATCAGAGATGGATTTTATGTATTGCTCCTATAAACTTAAAAGGTTAGTAGAGTAACATGTTTGGATTAGCATGCATTTTCTGAAGGGTATGAAACTCGGATGTCTGCCATTATTTAGTGCCTCATTTCTCAATGATTTGCTTGAAAATTATGGATTTTGTAAAGAATGGGCCAAAAATATAAGACAAAAATCTTGACATTTGAGAGGTGTGGATTGCAGTAAAACAGATGTCATCTTAACCATTGTTGCATAAACTGTTAGGGCTACAGAAAGCCTCACAGGTTACATTAAATTAACTCAGTAGAAGTCAAGCAATGCTGTATCACCAAAACAGTGAATGTCTTGGATCCAGAGTCACATATGAGTAGAAAGGGTGCTGCTTTTAATTCTGAAGACTGTAACTGATCCTGTGAATAGCAGAACATCATGTGCAGATTTTGGGGGGATGCATACTGCAGTACTTTAGTGTAATTTCTCAACTACCATCCCATCAGTCTGACAAGCCTGATCTGCAAGGGCATGGAATGCCTTATCATGGAACTTATAAACAAAGACATTGGCAACCTTCAAACACTGGACCCCACCCAGTTTGGGTTCGTGAAGGGCCGATCTTGTCTCCTGAACCTGATTGACTTCTTTGAATCAGTCTCCAGAGCTGTGGACGAGGGTAAGGTGGTCCACACAGCCTATGTGGACCTCGCCAAGGTCTTCAACACCATCCCCTACTTTGGAATCATAGATAAACTTACTAAGCTGGGCATAAATCCGTACATAACTCGATGGGTTGCCAACTGGCTTACTGACAGAACCCAGACTGTAAACGTAGCAGACTCCAAATACAGGTCCAGACAAGTGGAGTACCTCAGGGTTCAGTCCTAGGACCGCTCTTGTTGGGCATCTACTTCTCTGAAGTACAGGCCAACACTAAGGGACTCTGGCTAACAAAGTTCGCAGATGACTGCAAACTGGGAGCTATTATTGAATCCCCAAATGATGTGGATATTCTACAAAAGGACCTTACAGAAACCGATGGTTGGTGCCAGAGCCATGGGCTCAAGCTTAATGCTAAGAAATGTATAGTTATCCCCTTTGGGGAAAAACCATGTACCCATGAATTACCACATAGGTGGCAGTACACGAAACACCGAAAGTGTGATGAGAGACTTAGGGACACAGGTGGACAGTGGTCTCACCTTCGATAACCACATCGCCACAACAGTCAGGCAATCCTTCTATGTGGCACACCTCATCACTAAGGGCTTTTCATCCAGAAAAAAGGAGGTCATTGTCCCACTGTACTCACCCCTCATTAGACCCATTATAGAATATAATGCCCCGTTTGGTATGTACCTCACAAGACATCTGCAACTGCTGGAAAGGCCACAGAAATACCTCACTAAAAGAATCACAGGCCTAAAGCAGATGCCATATGCTGACCGTCTAAAAAATCTCCAGCTATACTCTGTGGCATATCATCTACTCCGAGGCGATCTCTGCTTAACATCCAAGGCCATGTCAAACCCTGAGCTGTTGGACATGCTCCACGTAAAGAAATCCCAATCTCTCAGAGCCACATGCTCCAGGGATCTAAACCTTGCTATCACAGTGAACAAAACATGGACTCCCCATACTCTGGAATAGACTGGCCATACATGTCAAGCAGAGTGCCTCCTTGGCCCTCTTCAAAAGGAACCTTGATGATTGGATGGGAGATAGGAAATTCACCCTGGGGATCATGTCAGTCGTCCTGCTAGACAGGGGTCCAGGGAAGAAATATCCAGGGAATTGTTATGGCTAGGCTTCTATAGGCCCTAGGGCCGATAGCTTAGTACCAACCTATGAACTCCAAGATACACCTGTCTAGAGTTAGTATATACATGTATATAACATAGATAGTATATACATGTATATAACATAGATAGTAGCCATGTAGGGCAAGGTGAACCCCCCCCCCCTGCAAAAATGCTTTAATACGTTTTCTGTTTGAATTACAGTTTAGTTTTCTTCCAGATGGAACCTGCAGTTTTGGGTCTCACACATCTGATGTGCAGTCAAGTAGAAGTTTAGAAGGTTTGGCTTGTGTAAAAAAAAAAAAAAAATATATATATATATATATATATATATATATATATATATTAGAATAGAATGTGGACTTGCATGCATTGTTGGGAGAAACATGAAGAGTGCAGAGTTGAAAAAGAAGGCTGGAGAGAGCAGAATGTGTATGGCAGATAGAAGGGGCATTTTTAATAAGACCTGGAATTTTTTTTTTTCAAAGAGAGGGGAGGAAGGACCCTGAAATGTGTTGTTTAAGAGAGCGGAGTCCCTCACTGAGGATACAGACCTCTAGGAAGGAGATGGGTCTCCCAGATCTCCGCCTGGTGATGTCTCCTTTGGAGACATTCTTGAACTCCTAAAATAAAAGGGTGGATGGTCTTCCCAACCCGTGTCTTCTGAGGAGTCCATATTTCTGAAGGCCTTGTACCTCCTGGGTGTCCCCTCCCCCCGCTGATGAGTTAGTGGATCTGATCGCCAGCAGGGCCTGGAAGGAACCGGACACGGTAAAGTCTGTTCCAAAGAGGGACGACAAATTCCGTAGTCCCCCTGTGAACCATTTATTCTGGAGCAAGAATGTACCAGTCGATGCCATTGTGGTTGCCGCCACCATGAAGAAGGAGCTAGCAGGGCAGAGCTCTACAGTTCATCCCTCAAAGAGGGAGTCCCAGGTAACCATTTTGGAAAGCGTGTGTACACCTAATCTACTTTTGGACTGAGGGCGAATAATTACTTGGCACATTTTATCCCCCTCCAAAGGGATTTTATTCAAGAGCTCTCCACCTCCAGTGCAGATTTATTGCCGGCAGAGAACCTGAAGCAGGTGTCTCCCAAGCTTACCACTCTGACCTCTCTAGCAAATTCATCGATAAGGCTAATCTCCAATGCTGCATAGGCTACTGCTTGAGCTGCTGGCATGGGCGTTGCCTTGTGGCGTCATTCTTGGCTACACTTGTGTGGGTTCACAGAACCCTTGAAGGTATCATTTACTAATGTCCTCTTCAATGGTGCCACTCTCTTTGGCCCTCCCATTAAGGACACTTTGACCCTCATTGAGCAGGAAGGGAAGACTCTGTCTGTGGTAAGAATCAAGCTTACAGCCCCCCAGAGGTCCTCATCGAAGACCCAATGGAGAACCAGAAAGATATGATTCCATAAGGCGCAGTCTCCGTTTTAGGACACTCTGTATGAATCCTGTTCCAGAGGCAGGGGGAGAGGTTTCAATAGACAACGATCCCCTCATGGTGGTGGTGGGGGGAGTCTGCAAAATCTGGGCTCCAGGGAACCCTTCTCTGAGCAGCCCTTTCAGCGCTCCTGAAGTGTTGCCTGGCTGCTCTGCCCAGGAGGCAGTCAGGGGGCACATTTCCGTACACCCACTAACCTGGACACAAATTACTTCTGATCAGTGGGTGTTAAATATTGTTTCCAGGAGCTATTTCATTCCCTTTTCTGAACCCCCTCCAGTGAGAAGTTATCTCCCTGATGTTCCACCCAGTCAGAGGGAGTTGGCCTTCAAATAAGTCAGCAACTTTTTTTAAAAAGAGCCATCCAAGAGATCCCAGCAGGACAAAGAGGATTTGGTTGGTACTTAGTCTCACTTCTTTTTAGTCAAGTTAGCCAGAAAAGACGGGGGACCTACATCCTATTTGGATCCCAGTGAGCTCAGTCTTTCAATCAAGAAGTCAAGGTTCTGGATGGTCAGTGCTCAGTCCTTTCTGCCCCTATTACTCAGGGATGATTGGATGTGCTCAGTAGATCTTCAGAATGCCTAGATCAAGATACACAGGCATTCCAGGAGGCATCTCTGCTTCCGATTAGATGCCAGTCATCATCAGTTCAGAGCCATACCCTTCCGTCTCACCACAGCCCTTGATGTGTTTACCAAATGCATGGCAGTGGTAACAGCTCACCTCTGTTTGCAGAGGTTCCAGGTCTTTCTAGACCTCAACGATTGGCTCCTCATGGCACCTTCAAGGCATTGACTGACTCAGTATCTTCTGCCAGCTGGGTATAACTGTCAACCTGGCAAAATCTGTCTGAAGAAGTTTGGTCATTGCACCAGACGAAAAGCACTTTACTTCATTTTTCTTTCAGTGTGGCACTACATTCTGGTTTTAACTCTAATAAAGAGATGAAGATTTCCTGGGTGCTTAAAGTGCTTTGTCCTGCATTTTTTGTTTGTTCAACAATTTGTGGTGGTGTTTCAATTTTCTACATAGGAATTCAGTTGGACTCCATGTCAGAGATTGCAACTTTGCCTCTGCACATAATTCAGTTGATTCGGGAACAGGTCACTCAGATTTTGGAACTGCCTCGCCCCCCTCCCCATTTCTTTTAGCTCTTCAGGCTCTCTGTTCCATGGCCTAGACCATTCTCTTTGTCTCTCTGGCCAGGTACCACATGCAGGTGTTACAATGGACCTTAGCAGTCAATGGTCGTCTTTTCTTCATCCACTGTCTGTGACCATAAAATTGACACCTCTGTGCAAACGTCACCTGCAGTGGTGCCTTCAGTCACAGGATCTTTTTTTAGGCAGGCCTTTTTCTTTCCCTCCATCCATAACCAAGTTGCATGTCAATGTCCTAAAGATGAGCAGTCTTTCTGTTGTTGCAAGCCTTCCAGGGTGGCCTCCTTCGATAGACGATTGCAGTCCAGACAGACAGTATGTAGGTCATCTGGGATGTCAACAAACAAGGGGGAACACGCTCTTACCCATTGTGCAGAGAAACTATGATGAGAGTGTGGGAATTGGCTATGTCTTCCGGCCGCCTCCTTATTGCAATGTACATACCCGGGGATTCCAGCATGTTGGACGACAGGCTCAGCAGATCTATCTTGAGTCCTTATGAGTAGTCTCTCAATCCTTCAGTGGCAAATCAGATTTTCGACTGTTGGGGTCAGCCGTGCTGCAACCTTTTTGCCTCTTTGATCAACCACAAATGCAGGATGTATTTTGCCCTGATTCCCCCCTCAAGGGGAGTCTCCAAAGGACGGTCTATTCCACGGGTGGCCTCCAGGTCTCTTCTATGCTTACCTTCCTGTCCCCTTAATACCCAAGGTTCTGTGAAAGCTCGATGCCTGAGGACATCTCTGATCCTCATTGCCCTTTTCTGGCCTTGTCAACCATGGTTCCCCTTCATTAGGTCTCATCTGAAGTATCTGCCATGGATACTGGATCCCCCTCAGCGTCTGATTTCCCACCTGTTGGGATTTCCTCTCCCAAACCATTGGACCCTTCACCTAACTACATGGTTTCTCCATTTCCAGTGATAAACAGTCCCCTGTTAAACACATCATTTTAGCTTCCCAAAAACTCTCTACCAGGAAAGTATACAGCAGTCAATGGAAAAGGTTTTCCATTTGGGCCAGGAGCGGGAATCTGGATTATTTTTTTGCCTCAGTTCCCAATATACTTTTGTTGTTCTCCCTTTTCCAAGAAGGAGCAGGTTTTTCCACTGTTAAGCTTCAGTTAATGGTGATTTCTGATTTTCATGAGAGCTCCAAACCCACCTTTTCATCTAGGCTTTGGAAGGCATTTATAAAAGGGGTCTTCCTATTTCGCCATCCGGTTAAGGACCGTTCACCTCCTTGGGACCTCATGTTGGTTTGACTAAGAGCCCTTTTGAACCTGCCTGTTCCTGTGATATCAAGTTTCTGTCTTGGAAGATGGCCTTTCTGGTCTCTTATCAGTTCAGCTAGGAGGGTTTCAGAATTGCAAGCTCTTTCCATTACTTCTCCTTTTATGACCTTTCACAAGGAGGGTTCCTATTATGTTATCGAAAGATAACGTAATCGAACGATCAAAACTTCAAAATGGCAGCATTTCAAAGATCGCATTGTGGGATCTCAGTACAGTGAGGATTGGAATATTTGCCCTTTCCTCACTGTAGTGGGATCTCGGAGTTGGAATATATATTTAGCGGGGGCACCCCCCCACAATGCAAGCTTTGAAATGCTGCCATTTCGAAGTTTTGATCATTCTATTGTTATCTTTCGATAATGTAGTATGAACCCCACAAGGACATGGTCTCTCTGTGAATGAATCCCTCCTGCTTACCTAAGGTTGCTTCCAAGTTGACCCTTAATCAGTGCGTTCAGCTTCCAGTGTTTTTCCCCAACTACTCCAACAGACGGGAGTATATCCTTCATACCTTGGATGTTCACATACATCTTCGGTTCTAATTGTGTAAGACTAAGGATTTTCGTAAATCAGAGCAGCTTTTCATGGCTCTGTCTGATAACAGGCGTAGCCTTCCAGTCTCTAAGGTCACTATTTCCAAATGGATTTTTAGCTGCATCTCAATGGTGTACAATCTGGATCACCTGGAGGTTCCGGGCTGTGTTGAAGCCCGTTCTACTAGATTTGTGGCCACTTCTTCAGCTTTCGTAGCAAGGCTTTCTATTGATATTTGTGCTGCTGCCACTTGGTCCAATCCTCAAACCTTTATATCCCATTACAAGCTGGATTTAATTTCTAGGAGTAGGGCTTCTTTTGACTCTACTGTGCTCTGGCATGTCCTTCCTTGAGGCCACTCAGGATGTTTGGCATCTGGGAACTCTGACCCTGTGGTGATGAATGAAGACATGGATAACATCAGATATGTACTTACCATAACTTGGCATCTGTGTTAGCCTTTGTCTGCATTCATCATATTTCCCACCCACCATCTCCCTCCTGGTTTGCTAGTGGAGGAAGTTGGAGTGGGTTTCTCTCTACCTTGGTAGAGATAGATCAGGAGTATGGTGGCAAACTCGATCTGGTCCAAGGCCAAAAATACAGCTTCTATGGGACCTGACAATATCCCTGGCTGTGTTCTACATGAATTACAGAGTGAACTGGCACCTCAACTGTGTGCCCTGTTCAGTCACACCTTCACCACAGGCTTTGTCCCTACCGAATGGCGCACTGCTACAGTCATCCCTCTTCACAAAGGAGGAGCGACTACAGACCCTGGGAACTATTGCTCCATTAGCCTGACAAGTCTGATATGCAAAGCTATGGAATGCATCATCAAGGACCTAATAAACAAGTAACAAAGAAAAAGCTGCAGAAAGCCAATAACAAGTCCACCTTAGCACAATAAAACGAGTTTATTCGATCCAAAACATAAACGGACTTAAACATAAGTGATAAGCGCTTTCGTCACTAGGACTTCAACAGATCTAATAATGCTTTGTTCAAAAAGGCTTTAAATACACCTGTTTTACATCATGTGACTGTCAATTAATTACATATTTTTTAAAAAACATTTTAAAATGAAATGATGTTGTCTACTATAATTTCCTTATTAAAACACTTATAAATACGCATACTGCACATATAAATACATATATAACTCATACAACATAACAATCTTACCAACCCACTACACTGGTTATAAATAATACATTACAAGGTACCAGCCCTAAATTTCAATTCAGGCTTAATGCTGATGTTTTCATTGAGCCCTGGATATAGAATTAAATTTAATTTGAATTGCCATTTGGATTCTGCCCTCAACAATAAATTCTTCCAATCACCCCTCTTACATTTTTCGGCACGATCTCCAGAATGGCAAACTTAAAATTATGATTGGGGTGTGTACTGATGTGTTTACTTAAAGCATTTTTGTCATCATTCTTACTTATACAATACAGATGTTCATAAATCCTGTGGTTCAATTTTCTTTCTGTCTTCCCCACATAATAACAAAAGCATGCCATACAGGTGGCTAAATAAACCAACCCTGTAGAAACACATGAGCCTGGTACTAAGGGCACAACTAAGTTAAAAGGGTCTAACCTAAAAAATTCTTTTTCATTAATAAAGGAACAATAATCACAACATCCACATTTACGGGTACCCCTCTTCTTAGAAATATTTATTGTTGTTTTTTGTTCTAACAAAGATTTCAAGTTAAAGTCCACCTTGTATGTAAAACATGGCTCTGGTCCCATCAACTGAAATATATCATTATTACATTTTAACATTGACCAATTGTTAGAAATAATTTTCTTCACCAATTCTGCTGTTTCTCCATAAGTGATTACCATGGCCTGTGAAAAATCTTTACTCACACCCCTACTTGTTGCTACCACTCCACTCCCCATTCCTAGTAGTGGGATGTATCTTTCATTCCACAGGGAGCAAACCTCATCCTTGATGCTGGTTACCAGTTTGGGTGGATATCCCCTTTCCATGAACATTAACCTTACCTTATTAGTTTCTTCCTCCAACATGCTTACATCTGAACACATCCTCACCACCCTCACCATTTGTCCTACAATTGGTCAATGTTAAAATGTAATAATGATATATTTCAGTTGATGGGACCAGAGCCATGTTTTTACATACAAGGTGGACTTTAACTTGAAATCTTTGTTAGAACAAAAAACAATAATAAATATTTCTAAGAAGAGGGGTACCCGTAAATGTGGATGTTGTGATTATTGTTCCTTTATTAATGAAAAATAATTTTTTAGGTTAGACCCTTTTAACTTAGTTGTGCCCTTAGTACCAGGCTCATGTGTTTCTACAGGGTTGGTTTATTTAGCCACCTGTATGGCATGCTTTTGTTATTACGTGGGGAAGACAGAAAGAAAATTGAACCGCAGGATTTATGAACATCTGTATTGTATAAGTAAGAATGATGACAAAAATGCTTTAAGTAAACACATCAGTACACACCCCAATCATAATTTTAAGTTTGCCATTCTGGAGATCGTGCCGAAAAATGTAAGAGGGGGTGATTGGAAGAATTTATTGTTGAGGGCAGAATCCAAATGGCAATTCAAATTAAATTCAATTCTATATCCAGGGCTCAATGAAAACATCAGCATTAAGCCTGAATTGAAATTTAGGGCTGGTACCTTGTAATGTATTATTTATAACCAGTGTAGTGGGTTGGTAAGATTGTTATGTTGTATGAGTTTTATATGTATTTATATGTGCAGTATGCGTATTTATAAGTGTTTTAATAAGGAAATTATAGTAGACAACATCATTTCATTTTAAAATGTTTTTTAAAAAATATGTAATTAATTGACAGTCACATGATGTAAAACAGGTGTATTTAAAGCCTTTTTGAACAAAGCATTATTAGATCTGTTGAAGTCCTAGTGACGAAAGCGCTTATCACTTATGTTTAAGTCCGTTTATGTTTTGGATCGAATAAACTCATTTTATTGTGCTTAAGGTGGACTTGTTATTGGCTTTCTGCAGCTTTTTCTTTGTTACTTGGTTTACACTGCTGCTGGAGGTGTGTTTTTTCGATTTCGTGGTTTTTGTGACCTAATAAACAAGGATATAGGGAATCTCCAAACTCTGCATCCCACACAGTTTGGTTTTGTGAAGGGTAGATCATTCCTGCTCAGTCTAGTCCGACTTCTTTGAGTCAGTCTCCAGAGCTGTGGATGAAGGCAAGGTGGTTCATACAGCCTACCTTGATCTGGCCAAGGCCTTTGATACCATTCCCCACTCAGGAATCATAGAAAACTCACTAAGCTAGGCATCAACCCCTATATCACTAGGTGGGTTTCAAGCTGGCTCACAGATGGGAGTCAGCTACTTTCACACTGTGGATTCAAAGTCAGACTGGCGACCAGTCACGAGTGGAGTTCCACAGGGATCGGTCCTGGGTACTCTCCTGTTTGGTATCTACTTCTCAGAGGTCCAGGTCAACATGAAGGGACTCTGGCTGACAAAATTCACAGACAATTACAATTTGGGAGCTATTATTAATTCTCCAAGTGATGCTGACATCCTACAGAAAGGCCTCACTGAGACCAACGACTGGTGTCAGAACCATGGCCTTAAGCTCAATGCCAAAAAATGTGTCGTCATCCCCTTTGTGAAAAACCTGGTTCCCATGAGTTACCACATCGTTGGTAGTCCACTGAACACAGAAGGCGTTATAAGAGATCTGGGAACACAGGTTGACAGCAACCTCTCTTTTGACCACCACACTGCCACTGTGGTCAGAAAGTCCTTCTATGTGGCACATCTCATTACTAAGGGTTTTGCATCCAGGAAGAAAGAGGTTATTGTCTCCCTCTACTCTTTCCTCATTAGACCAGTCATCGAGTACAATGCTGCATTTGGCATGTACCTCACTAGACACCTGCAACAACTGGTGAGGCTGCAAAAGTACCTCACAAAGAGGATCATAGGCCTTAAACACTTGTCCTGTATGGACAGACTCAAAAAACTCCCAACTATTCTCTGTCTCATATTGCTTACTTAGAGGTGATCTCTGCTTGACTTACAAAGCCATGTCTGACCCAGTTCTGTTTGAAATGCTACTTCTAAAAAAATCCCAATCCCTCTGCACCACACGCTCTAAAGACCTCAACTTCATTACCACAATCAACAGAATGTGCTGGAGGGACAGGTTCATAACCCAGAGACTGCCCATGCTCTGGAATAGACTTCCCATACATGTCAAACAGAGCACCTCACTGGCCCTCTTCAAATAGAAATCTTGACGAGTGAATGGAAAATATAAAATTCACCCTGGGGATCACTCCACTGGCTGTACTCGACAGAGGCACTGGGAACTAAGGTTGGGTGGCACGATGCCAGGGTAATCCTAGGGGCTAGGCTTGTAAAGGCTCCAGGGCCATTAGCCTAGTACACACCTGTGAACCAATGAACCTGTGGGAATTAGTGAGCAACAGGGCATTGTGGGAGAGGGAAGAGCCAGAGCCTTTGATCCATCTGTTGTATATTGCTGGCTTGGTTCTGATGTCAGATCCAAGCCCCTGTGGTGATGAATGAAGACATAGGATAACACAGATGCCAAGTTATGGTAAGTACATAACTCTTTTTATTTCACTTAAAATTCACTTTAATTCCTATATATTAGACAGATATAAATACATTAGATCACATTGTCATTCTTATACCCATGCATACTATATTATTTTTAGAGGTTTGAATATTTATTTCATTTATAGTAGCTTTTGAGATCACATGACTTAATGAGTGGTATATTAAGGAATTGGTTTTAATTAATAGCAGTTCTGAGGAATTCTTATTCGAGATGACAGTGCTTAAGAACTGCCTTCAGTAAAGTTTGGCTCTGGGTAAAGTTATTTGCTGTGTCCTGCAGGTTTCTTGGTTACTAGTTCATCTTTGGTTTTCCAGTGTTTGTTTGTGGTAAAGCTCTTGCCCTCTACCAAGCTGCTTCCTTCAGATAAGGATAGTACAGCCATGAAGAGGCTAGGCAAGAAGGTTTATGCTGCTGCTGCTGCCACCCTGTCTTTTAGGGCTGTTAATTACCAGACTCATGACTAGGTATGTTTTAGCCCTCTTTTTCTCAAGTTTCTCAGGTTATTTCTGATGATCTTGACTCCGAGGGGAAGGCTTCCGCCCTTTCCTTGTTGGGTTCTGCCTCTCAAGTTGCCTGCTACTCTATTAAATGTGGTTATGATGCAGCTGATTCTACTTCCAGGGCTACCGCATTTGGTACTGTTATGAGGCATTATCTTTGGCTTTGTCTTCAGACTTTACCTGATGACATCAAGGTCAAATTATCAGATGCTGCTTTGGATATTAAAATCTTTTTGGTGCCACTCCTGTTCCTGAACTTTTTAAATCTCTCCAGGATAAGGGCAAAGCCTTGCAGGAGTTGAAACATGTTTTTTTTTTCTTCTGTTCCAAAGTTTAGGATGACATACCCTTCCAAATCTGCTTTTGTTCACAGGTGGTAGTTTCACCCTCTGCCCAAGGGTAAAAAAGGTTATAGACGTATACCTCCTGTTAAATCTACACTGAACCTTGTTTCCCAGAAACCCATTTTTCATGACAAGCCAGGTTCCATTTGACAATTTACTTCCTTTTTCCCTTGGCCAGGTTTCCTTGTCCGTTCATTTTTGCCTGCCCCTTCCAAATTGGTTAAGGATCACAACAAATTCTTGTTTTTTGTCCATTATCTGCCAGTGATATTTCATGGTTCATAAGTGTCTCCCTCCCTTTCTAGGAATTCCTTAAGCTCCTTGAGAAGAGCTTCCTTTCTTCTCAGAAGTGCTTGATTGCAGTATCCAGATGATCCCCATGCTGGTATCTCTGCCTGACCCAAGGCCCTACCTCTGATTGCATTTTTCTAGTCTCGTCTCCCAGTGGATTCAATCACAGTCAGGGAATTTTCTCAGAGTCCTTGGGTTTATGGCTTCTACCATTCTCATGCTTCCTGTAGCCAGGATCTATATGAGGAAGCTTCAGTGATACCTCAAGTCAGTGTGGCTTCAACATTGTCACCCCTTGGACTTTGGTTTCCTTTCTTTTTTTGTCTCAAGCTTGATTTTCTTGATTTTCAGTGGTAGATTCTTCAACTTTCTCTCAACCTGGGGCTACCTTTCCACTCTCCAGTACTGACTCAAGAGCTTTTTACAGATCCCTTGGCCAGGGGGTGAGAATCATCTTTTGGCTCTCTGAAGATTCAGGGTCTCTGAGCTCTTCATCAAAAGTTGGACCACATTAAGATCAAGGAAATGAGGGCTGTGTTTATGGCTCTTCAGGCTTTCCATACTCTTTTGTTCTGGGCCCCTCAGTTTTCACAGACAATTCCGCTGTAATGTGGTATGTTACCAAGAAAGAGGATACAAGATTTTCCTTTGTTGGCTATGTCTTCAGGTCTGGGATCTAGCTGTCCAGTATCAGGGAACTCTTCAGACAGTTTAGATTTCCTCAGAGCACAATCTAGTGGCATTCTCTTTGAGAAAGTCCAGCACACAAACTCATAAATTGATGCTTCACAGAGATATGTTTCTGGACATTCCCATCGCTGGGGTGTTCCTCAGGTAGATCTTTTTCCCTCCCCTCTGAAGAGACACCAACTTCTATTCTGTTCCAGAGTCCTAAGTTCTGTGGCTTTGAAAGTGGATGAAATGTTTCTATATGCCTTCCCTGCCCTTCTTCTGCTTCCAGGGGTCTTGCACAAGATCAAGCAAAACTCCCCCAAACTCTTGCCAGTGACTCCTCTTTGGCTCAGACTGTATTGGTTCCTCCTCCTTTCTCACTTGGCCAGGGACAACACTGCAAGTTACCTCAGCGGATGGACCTTCTCACTTGTCCACTCTTCAGCTGACACTGTGGGTGATAGGGTTTTTGATCTTTTTTAGGTACCTCTTTTCAGAGAATGTGCTTCGTGTTTTGCAGGAGACCAGGAAACCCTCTACATGGGAAATCATATTTATCCATGTGAAAGAGATTTTCTGTCTGCTGCTTCTCTAAACACCAGACTCCCTTAACTGTGCATGTTCCTATGGTTCTCTCTTACTTGCGTGATCTGCTCCATGCTGGGTTGGCATATTCTTCAGTTAAAGCTTGCCTGTCAGAAATTTCTGTTTATCTGCCCTTAGCTCCTGTTTTGGCCTCGAGATTTCAGGTCAGGCAATTTCTTAAAGGCAGATAAACAACCAAAAACCAGTGACACAGTAAAATCCAGTCAAGTTTTATTCACTCTCTTCACTGTCTGATGTCTCGGCTGGAATGCCTTCAAAGGAGAATACGCACTCAAAAAAAAAACACTCCATATAAATAGTGCTACCAATTATTTAGTAAAGATTCAATTAAAAAAAATCACAATCATAATTAAAGGAGAAATTTCCAATTAAGTTCAGAATTCATACCATTAGGTATAAGAGTATCAAATTTAAGACTATAGATGGCTTCTTTACATAAAAGTCTATCCTTAAAATAAGTATCAGCAGAAACAAAATTCATTTTTTGTACTTTTTCTAAAATGGTAGCTTGTAAACCCACAGATGAACCCTGGTGTGCTTGGTGAAAATGAACCGTCACAGAACTAGTCTCTGAAATTTTCTGTATCTCTTATATGCTCTAAAAGTCTTACTGTAAAGGCTTTTTGAGACTGACCAATGTAAAATTTATTGCACGGACATTTAAGGGCATAGATTATACCAGTGGTATCACATCTAAAGAAACCTTTCACTGTAAATCTACGTCCACCAATATTCCCAAAATTATTCACAATATGTTTACAAGTCTTGCATCTATTGCACACATGAGTACCAGTGATCGGTCTCATATTGTGTAAACTAACAACAGGCATGATGAATTTTCCTTTCACTAAAAAGTTTTTTAAACTCTTCCCCACCTGAATGAAAATTTTAACTTCTCAGCTAACCATAACTGAGAAACTCTACTACATTGCATATACTGCCAATAGTATTTCACCAAACCTGTAAGAATACCACTAATTTCTTAAAGGCGTCCTGTATATCAGGTCTCCTAAGAAACCAGTTCTGCCTTCCTGGGACCCCAGTTTTGTTCTTGAAAAATTGACCATCTCCTTTTGAGCCTGCTGCTTCAGCTTTCTTATGACATTGGACTTGAAAGACTGTTCTTTTAGCCCTCACTTCAGCTAAGATAGTTTCTGAACTTCAGCCTCTCATGGAGGTTCATCTCTTTTTAGTTTTTCACAGACAGGGTGTCTCTTCATATTAATCCTTCATTTGTGCCCAGGGAAGTTAGTAAGTTGTCTCTTAATCAGTTTATTCATTTGCTTTTCTTTTTTACTTCTCTGCAGTTTGCCATTAAGAAGGTTCTTAACACCTTGGATTTGCATAGACAGCTCAGATGTTATCTAGATAAAACATAAGTTGTTCACAAATCTGAACACATTTTTTTTCTTTTCTTCCCAGGTCTTGGTCTTTAGAATTAGCTATTCCTAAACAGGCCATCTCTTCTTTCTTTTTGTTATACCTTTCATGGCAAATATCTTTCCACTTCAGTAAAAGCTCACTTTGCCAGTGCCCTTGCTTCCTCTGGTGCTTTTTTCAAGATGCTGGATACCAATTCCATCCTTAAGGCTGCTACGTGGTCATCTCTCCATGCCTTCATGAAGCGTTATAAGTTGGATGTTATTTCCAGGGCTAGAGCTGGCTTTGTCAGGGTTATCCTACATGGGTTTCTTGAAGTTTCTTCAGTGCGGTCCGCCTGCCCAGGTTTTCTTTTGGGCTTTTGTACTCTCCTTTATGTAAGTAATACTGCAAAAGTGATATGGAATGACATAGTACAGTTGGGTGAAATGTTACCATAAAGTAGATGTCCTCTTCACTGTTAGTATTACCTCCCTCCTGCCCCCTCTGCTGTAGCCTGTTCTCTTGTCTGCAGGCCAAAGGGTTTCTCTGTCTATCTCATATCTCTTTCTGGGTGCATATGTTCCTCCGGGTCCCTAGGGACATTCTGTTCCTCCTGGAGCATTTCAGTTCTGGTGTGTGTGTGTGTGTGTTTGTGTCCATAAGTGATCTTTATGCCTATGCCCTGCACAGGGTGCATAGATGTGACATTTGGCGCCTATAGATACTAATGGCTTTGGCATACTGGCCAGTCGTTGGGCTGTCCTTGGTAGGAGATCCCTTATGTTAGAAATACTTCATCAGTGACGAGAAGGGCATCTATTGTTATGTTAAGATTTTACACAATTGTGCTTTTTGATTATAAAAAGCAGTGTTCCCAGGGTCTATGTCAGATCATCAGGTTTTCAGAAACTTGAAATTCATACTGTCAAGAATATGATCAAGTTTCTGAAAACTCCAACATAAAAAAAAAAAATCTCCATTTTTTTACATTTTTGCAGGGGGCAAGCCTCCCTGCACCCCCTGCAGATTATATATACCAACTCCGAGATTGCACTACAGTAAAGAAAAAGAGTAGATTTTTCCCAATCCACACTGTACCATGATCTCCATTCAAAAGCTCTGGGTTTTCAAAAAGTTAATCATATGGTCTCGACCATAGAATTTGTAGTTTCTGAAAACTTAGTCAAATGATAGGGACCTGCCCATGGGACCTTACTGTTATATAAGGGATTCAGAAAGAGTTTTAAGTCTGGTTATGAAATACCTGCCTGAACATGACATACCTCCTCCATCATTTAAGGTTTTCTCAGTGCTGTCATACTTCTGTTATGCTTTAAACTGGAAGTTAGTGTACAGTGCTCAATCTATAGTTTGACAAGCATCTTAACTTTTTTGTTTTTCCCTCATAAGTCAATTCACTGCAGACAAAACAAACAAGACAAATGAAACAAGTCCCAGGATTAATGCTTTTTGGTTCTCCTCGGGGTTGTGGTTCATATTCATGTTACTTATTATAACAAAGCACCATGTTGTTCCCCTGTCATGAGTAGCTGGATTCTTGGGATAGGGCTTGTATTTAAATAGTATTGCTTTGTCTCCTGAGTTTTCATTGTCTTTTTTTTTTTTTTGCCAGACTCGGAGAAATTTTTAATTCCTGCAGCATTCTTTTGCACTTCATTTTGCCTTCTCTGTCTAACTTCTGTTTGCTTTTTGAACAAATGAAAAGGTTTCACTGGTTGTCTTTCATAGCATCAGCCTCCTTCCTCTCGTACCTGGCAGTAGGTCAGATTTTCAGAGTTTTTGTTCTCTTTTACCCTCTGCTGAAAATTATTTAAATCCTGAAAGACCACCTCTGGGTCAAAATATGATTTTGTGCAGTTAAGACAAATGATTTTAAGAATTGATGACTATAGTTACCATGATTAGAATACTGCCTATCTACATGTTTGGAGTGCTGGCAACAACTTATTCTGTTTTTATCTAGTTTAAGTGGAATAATAATTTTCCACAAACATTCTTTTGTTCCCAGACATCAGTTTATTGCCTGAAACTTATTTCTTTTTTATCTACTCTAAGTGGAATAATCATTTTTCACAAATATTCTTATGTTCCCAATCATCAGTTTCTTGCCTTTTTGCCTCTGTTTAGACAAAAGTATTTCTTTTATCTGGTAGTTTCAAAATTTTACAATGATTGGTCAGGATTGCTTCCCAGCAGGGTCTATATTATATCCTCGAACGCTTAAAAAAGCGAACGCTGATTGATCAAACTTATTTTCGCGAAACTGCAAAATATCGAAGCAGCAGAAACTCAAATTTTTTCCTAGGAAAAGATTTTGGTTGTCCGTTTCTGCTGCTTCGGTATTTTCAGTGTTATGGTGGAAAGTTACCGGTCGGATTCAGGTAAGTGTGCGATTGTGTGGATGTGAGTGTTAGGGTGATTTAGGTGAGTTAGGGTTAGTGCTCGGGTTAGGTGTGTGTGCGATTGAGTGGACATGAGGGTTAGGGCGGATTTAAGTGAGTTAGGGTTAGGGGGAGGTGAGTGTAGGGTTAGGTGTCAAATTTTAGGTGTATGTGTGGATTTCTGTTTGTTTGGTGTGCTTGTGTTGTGTGTATGTGTTTTGGATCGGCGATTTTTTTTCCCAGGGGGAAAAAAAATTGCTGATCTGACAGTTTGAGATTGTAAGCTTTCGCTTAAATTAGGTCGATCAATCAGCGTTCGCTTTTTTAAGTGTTCGATGATATAATATAGACCCTCCCAGCATATACTTCAGACTTGATCAGTTAAGTTCTCATTTTTGTGATGTACAAGTTCAAATGCTTATGTGCTGCTGTATGAATTTAATGTAGTCTTTGTATTCTTCCAGATTGTGACCTAATTTATCTTAGTTTCTTACCGTGCCATCTTTATCCTCAGTTCATCAGATTTTTATGGTTGGATTATATCATCAAGCTGTGTTTAGTGTCTCTTTCACCAAGTCTAGCTTTTTATTATTCAGTTTTATATACTATTCTAGAGAACCACCTGTTTTAAGTAGCTATATGTACATTTGACCAATGTTTACCTCCAGGTCTCCCAGTCACATGGTCTGCACTTATGCTGTCAAATGGCCAGTACACTCCTGGGCTGATGTTTCTAGCCTTTTACTACTATTTGTTTCCATTTTTCAATGGGATTATTCATTTATTTTACTTAATTATTGACATTTTCTGTAAACATTCCCCGTATTAGAGATGGCCTTTTAGTAATTTTTAACGTTACCAAAGTAGGAGAGAAAATTTCTATGCAGTGCATAGTCAGTACAATACTGGAAGTATGTTAAGTAAAAAATTTTATTAGTAGAAAATAGAATGAACTGAAGCCACAGTCTGGTCACCTTCTAGAGGCTTCCCTCCTTAAAATCCGTAAACCTTTGAAAGTGGAAGTAGAATGGACCTACAGGCTAAGTCTGCAGTTGCTTCTTTTGTTGGGTACTTTTACAGCAGCACCTGTTTTAAGATGGCCTTTTATTGTAGCACCTGCTTTTTATGACAGACCTTTGAAGCAGTATCTGCTTTATGGCAACGATTGTGTGCTTTTGCAACAGTATGAACTTTGTATGTATGTGTTCTGCTGTGCTGCCAGTCAAGCTTGGAAGTTGATACGCATAAGCTACATGTTTCTTGAAAACTCAACTAATGTGAGTTTCTTTTACACTGGTAGTAGAGGATAGTTTTCATCCGTAGAATCCTGTGTTTTGATGGATGAAAATAAGCCCTGTGAAAGCCGGAAAAATAAGATTATGATTTGACTAAGCTAGAACTCTGTACTGTCACTTACCTGGAGAGAGAAACGCATTACACTGGAGATTTCAGCAGGGGATTTGAACACAGATGATGATATGTACACTTTAATGATTTGGTTATCATGGCCACTTTAGTTCCATTGGCAAATTACATGCATGGTTTTGAGCATACTTTCAGTCAGATGCTTACCTATCTTACTTTCAGAAGCAGTGCTTGTTTTTAATCCGTTAGATACCATGTGCCTAAATGTAAAAGATAGACAAATTAACATTAACCTCTGTATAGTAAACTAATTTTACCTCATTGAAGTCAGCCCTAGAAATGTTTTTGGAGAAGAGGCACCAGGCACTGCAGTGGGTGTTAACATTGGCCAAGACACAACATATTTCACAAAGCAGATGTGTAGCAGCAAGTTAAACAGGCAAAACAGCTTGGTGAGACCACTACTTCTGAGTACAAATGCACTAGATAAGTACAGCAGAAGTTCAGATGTGCTGTATGTCCCAGCACCCATCATTGGGCTAAAGACTGTCAAAACAGAGAAAAGCAAAATATCTGAAATCATAGAAAAATGCAACATTATATCCAACAACATATTTTCAAATGCAGAAATTTTTATAGTAGTTTCTTCTGGGTCAAACATGATTGATACTAAATGCACACGCATTGTTTGTGGAGAATGGTTTTGAGTCAGACTGAGGTTGAAAAGAGATTAAAAACTGATAACTACCCATCCATATAACTCCATAATCTTAAGCGATTCAAGTACCCATAGACTGGAGCACATGTACCTCTAGCATTGGTTTCTCCTGAGATTTCTGAATTTGTTAAATCAGAATTTTACAGACCAAATAGGAAACCTACTAGAGGCCAAACCACTCTGGATTTGATCCTCATTAATATTACCTCTGCCTATTCTACTCCTCAAAGCCTCTCCTCCTCTATTAAAGATGGATCATAAACTTATAATATTTACTCTCAAAACCCTCATCCTTCCTGTAACCAAAGTCTGTTTGATGACTTCAGAAGAGAGAACTGTATACTATTATGTGATAAATTTCTAAATTTACTATGACATTACTGTCAGTGACACCAATACAATAGCCAACTTCACTAAGGAGTTTTATGCCCACTGGCTGTCCCAACTAGAGGCCAATACAAAGAGAAATTTAAAAACAACTTTATAGCAAGATAAAAAAAACTCCATAAACTATGTAGTAAGGCAAGAACTCTTCAGAATGAGGACAGTAGAAAAAAATTAGCAAGAAAAAGAAATGCACTATAAGAACCAGTAGTGTAACCCATAAACAGAGATTAACTTATATAGCAAAGGATAACTACAAATCCCTGTTTTATGTTAGAAAACTAAGGAGTAAAACTCAACACTGCTGTAAACTTCTCCTTAATTAGGCATGCCATTCCAACCCAAATGGTATTGTAAATGTAGCAGCAAGGAAGTTATATGCAAACTTCACCCACAGAATATCTGTTCCAGCACAGTTCATCCCAGATTCCCTTACCTCTCCAGCATTTCAAAAGACAGTGTTCTTAACGTGATTTGAAGTGTACAACACTTTCTGTGTGGGTCCTGATAACATACCTGAGTGCTTATTAAACAGCATCAAGCAGGTTGTCTCTGAACCTTTACTTAGTGTTTTAGCCTTAGCCTAGCCACATAGTCCTGGCATACTGTTGTAGTGATGTCTCTCCACAAGGTGGCCCTACCACTGACCCTGAGAATCACAGGGCAGTCAGCGTTGAGCCTGATGTGTACAGCATATCATTCTCATTGAGCTTGACTCCCAATAATTTGGCTTTTCCAAACTGAGATCATGCATGCTAAATCCTGCTCATTTATTTAATAGGTTTAAAGCTGTTAACAGTTGTCATATTCATGTAACTTGATCTGGCATTAATTGCCATACCCCATGTCAAAATTGTAAAGAAACAGTTTGCCGAAATACATACCCCACACAGTTTGTGAAGCAGCTGCTTCTATAAATAGTGCTAAGGTAATTAGCTGATGGCATCCACCTAGCGTTGACTCTGCTGGGTCCTGTTTTTTGGCATCTACTTTTATTTCAAAAAATGATAACCAGAACCTCTGGTTAACCAGATTTGCAGGCAACAGTAAACTGGTTCTAATTATTAAACCCCTTTCAAATACCTGATGTATGGAAAATGGGTTTAAATTGAATGCTAAAAATGTAGTATTGATTCTTTTATTAAACCAAAGTTACTATCAGCTTAAAGTATGACACATCCTTACAAAATAAAAAGGTAATCAGGGACCTTGGAACATGGGTCAGCAGTTCTCTCTCTCCTTTGATCATCATGTGGCAACTGTAGACAGAAAATTCTTTTACTTAGTATAACTAGTAACCAATGGTATTATTTCATGTAGAATATTGCCCTTCTATATTCAGTGCTGCTCAGACACATTACAGAGTACATCTCTTCATTTGGTATGTATCGCGTATGACATCTCAACAGACTCAGAAAGCCACATTGGTTCCTAACAAAATTGAACTTTGGTCTTAAGAACCTTAGTTATCAGGACAGACTGAAAATCCTTTCCCTGTACTTTGTGCCTTATAGACTTCTGAGTGGATTTCTGCGACTCATTTGTCATGCTATTACAGATCCGTTTGTCTTTGACTTGCTGTATCCGTTTAAGATGAAAATAGCTCATCTAATAGCTTTCAGATCTGTAAGCATTACCTGATAACCACTACTGTTGATTCACCTGCATTTCCACCTCTTAATCTCAAAGCAACACCAACTGGCACCTTTAGTAACTTTCCCCATTCCCTCTCTCACTCCTCACTAATTTCCTCTTTGCCGTACTGTCACCCTTAACCTGCACCCCTACGCTTATTCCCTTCTCTTACCACTTCTCTTCCTTTCTTCTCCCCACACTGTAAATACACAATACCTTTGAATGCTTAGTGCTGTTAATGAGCACTTGTGTAGTCTACAGTTTTATTTTGTACTGCATCTTCTGATTGTTTTTAATATTTTATTGTGCTTTCTAAGTGATATTTTGTAGTTTTTTCATTATTATACTCACTCTCACTTAGTATGATAATGTACCATTACTTGTACTCAATTGGTATGGCAATGTACCGGTACTTTTACTCACTGGGAATGAGCCTGAAAACAGTCCAGCTTGATCAGTGCTCTGCCCTGGTCAACAAAGAATAAACTGCAAGGTTCGCCTCGAGTGTAGCAGGCACAAACCTATGCCCATTGTTATACCTCGGCCTTCTGAGTACAATGGGGTATTTTGAACCTTGCACTTGGTACCTTCATAGGTTCATACTAGGCTATCTGCCCTAGGGCATTTATAAGCCTAGCCAGAATGTGTTTGGCTTTCGCCACCCATTTTAAATTTATTTTGCTATGCCTTTTTTCGAGGTTAGTATACTGTGCCTCTGTCTAACAGTGACACAGAAGTGATACCCGGGGTAAACCTACGATCTCCCATCCACTCATCAAGATTCCTCTTGAAGAGAGTCAATGAGGGACTCTGCCTAACCTGGACTGGGATTTTATTCCAGAGTGAAGGGAGCCTCTGGGTTATGAATCTGTCCCTCCAGCATGTCCTATTTATTTCGGTGCTGAGGTTCAAGTCTCTCGAGCGCGTAGCATGATGGGATTTGGATTTTCTGAGGTGCAGCATGTCCATTAATTCTGGATTGGACATGGCTTTATACGTCAGGCACAGATCGCCTCTGAACAGGCGGTATGCCACTGAGTAGAGCTGGAGTTTCTTTAACCGGGCAGCATATGGCATCTGTTTGAGCCCTTTGATCCTCTTGGTGAGGTACTTTTGGGGTCTTTCCAGTTGCTGCAGGTGTCTGGTAAGGTACATCCCAAAAGGGGCATTGTACTCAATTATGGGCCTGATGAGGGATGAGTAAAGAGGCACGATGACCTCCCCTGATCTAATGTGAATCCCTTCATGATTAGGTGGGCTATATAAAATGTTTTTCTAACCACTTTGGCCACGTGGTTGTCAAATGAGAGATTGCTATCAACTTGGGTCCCCAGGTCCCTAATTACTTCTTCTGTACTTAATGGATTACCACCTATGTGGTAATTTGTGGGCACTTTGTTTTTGCCAAAGGAGATGACTATACACTTTTTGGCGTTTAGCTTGAGGCCATGGCTCTGGCACCAGTTGTCTGTTTCTGTGAGGCCCTTTTGGAGGATGCTTGTGTCGGCTGGAGAGTCGATTATGGCACCCAGTTTGCAGTCATCTGCGAACTTAGTCAGCCACAGTCCTTCCGTGTTGGCCTGTACCTCCGAGAAATATATACCGAACAAGAGAGGTCCCAGGACTGAGCCTTGGGGGACGCCACTTGTAACTGGTTTGGACATGGCTGACATGGCTCCAGCAATTCTAACCATGTGGGTTCTGTCCTTGAGCCAGTTTGCAACCTATCTAGTGACATAGGGGTTAATATTTAAGCTGGTGAGCTTATCTATAATGCCCGAGTGGGGTATTGTATCAAAGGCTTTTGGAGGTCCAGGTAGGCTGTGTGGACCACCTTCCCCTCATCAATGGCCTTGGTGACTGTTTCAAAGAAATCAACCAGGTTTAAGAGGCAGGATCTGCCCTTAACAAAGCCGAACTGGGTAGGATCCAGTGTCTGTAGGTCCCCGATATCTATATTTATGAGGTCCATGATGATCCTTTCCATAGCTTTGCAGACCAAGCTAGTCAGGCTTATGGGGCGATAGTTTCCAGGATCCGTTGAGGCACCACCTTTATGGAGAGGGACCACTGTTGCTGTACGCCACTCTTTGGGCACATATCCTGTAGTAAGGCTGAGATTGAACACTAGTTTTATGTTTGGGTTTAGCTCTTCTTGGAGTTCATGTAGGACGCAGCCTGGGACATCATCTGGTCCCATTGATGCTGTGTTTTTTGCTTTGGAGAGGGCGGCTCTTACCTGAGCATCTGAGATGTCAGGGGGGCAGCACTCTGCTGGGATAGATATTTGCCCTTTTGGTGGGGAGGGGGGGGAGAAGTTTGCGCTGAACCTGTCAGCTAGGATGTTGACAATGTGTGTGGGTTCGGTGTATTTTTTGTCATTTTGGACTAATTCTGAGCATATCTGGGAATTACCACCCAGGTTCCTAACATAACTAAAGAAAGCCTTGTGATTATCCTTAGTGTCCTGTGCAATTTTTCTCTTGAAGCTGGCCTTAGACAATTTTATGTGTGCCCGTAGTTTTTTGCTAATACTGATCAGTGATGCCTTCCCTTTTTGGGATATTGCTCTATCATTTAGTAGCTTCCTCCTTCTATTGTATAGTTTGTTTATGGCTGGGGTCCACCAGACAGGAAGTCTGCCTTTGGAGGATTGGGTCTTGGTTTTATTTGGGATCGCATGATCCATGCATTCCTGAAGGTGTTCATAGAATGCATTTATAAAGGATTCTGCGGTCTGGGCCGTATTTTCCACAGGCCCGGGGGCTTTGAAGGATTCCACCTCAGTTTTGAGGAGTGTGAAATTTGCTTTAGTGGTTTTCTGGGCAGGGGGTGGAGTCTGGATGTGAATATCCAGTGAGATTAGTTTATGGTCTGATCTTACCAGTGAGTGATACACTTCTGGTCTGGAGCATAGAGTCCCCATGTTGGTGATGATCAGGTCCAGTATGTTTTTCCCTCTTGTAGGAGTGGTAACAAGTTGTTCCATAGCATTTGAATTTATAAATTTTAGGAACCTTTGGGCTAGGGTGTTGGAGCTAGAGTAATGCTCCCAGTCTATGTTTGGGTAGTTGAAGTCGCCCAATATAATGGTGTTTGGAGAGACCTTCATATTTTCCAGTGTTCTCAGGAAGGCCGAGTGGGGTTCCTGGGTTTGGGAGGGTGGTCTGTAGCAGGCTATAAACTGGAAGGCAGTTTTACCCACTGTTAGTTGCACATGGATAGTCTCTGATGCTTCGTGCTTTGCCACCAACCTGGAGGTGTGGGTATCTTTGATGAATATCGATACTCCCCCTCCTTTTGTGGTTCGGTCCAAGTTTTGGGGCCGAAAAGAATGGTATGAGGTATAACCTGGTAGTGCTGGGGTGCTCTCGGGAGCCCTGAACCAGGTTTCTGTTATTGCACAGATATCGATGTTCTCCATGCTAAGGAGAGTTTCGAGTGCTTGCATCTTGAGGTTTAGACTTCTGGCGTTGAGTAGCATTACTCTTAGTTTCTTATCCCTTGTGATACCTATGGAGGTGGGTTTGTCTATTGAGCTTTGCCTAAAAAAGGCACTATGGGGGTAGCAAGAGCCTTTGCCAATATCTGAAAGCCCAGGGGTGACAGGTGCAAGCCGTCCCTAGCGAAGCATCGTGGCTTGTCGAGCATATCATCCCAAGCTGACAGGCATTGGATCCCCTTTGAATGACACCAGTACTTAAGCCAATTGTTGAAATTGATCATCTTGTCTTCATATTGTTGCATCATTCTTGGTGAGGGTAAGATGCTACTCAAGGTCAGGGTCATACCGGCCTGGGCTACATGCTCAGAGAGCTCCTTTATGTCTCTTTTCATGTAGTCCAGGGAGGTACGTCTCAGGTCATTCACACCAGCATGGACAATGACTGAGTCATATTTGTACTTGCCTTGGAGTGACCTGAGTGCTTGTGTTATGTGGCAGATCCTAGCGCCCGACAGGCTGCTCACCATGACCCTCTCCTTGTTCAGCCTGGTGAGCAGGACGTCAGTGTGCCTGACGATAGAGTCACCTATTACAAGTGTATCAGGTGTGTTGTTTAGTCTTAAGGGCTGTGACTGTTTGGCACACTGACTTTGTGAGATATGTGTTGCACATGTTTTGTTTTGGGGTAGCGGCTGCTTGGGTGTCTGCTTTGGAGGTCTCTGCTGCTTCGGCAGATCTTTATTTAGAGCCTCCGAGTATGTTTTTGTGTGATTATGTGTTTGGTTTGCTGTCGTGGTAGGTCTATGTGAGACTGGAATTGTAGTGAGTGTGGTTTCCTTCTCCTCCTGACTGGTTATGCCAGTACTGAGTTGAGAGAGCTTAGCCTCCAGTTTGGCTATATGGTTGCATCTCTCACATGTGCAGGAATTTGTTGGGAGGAGGAGAGGGTTGTCTGTGTACATGAGGCAGTTGTAACATTGCCTCAAGATTCCCAGATTCACCAGCTGGACCGGAGAGGAGATTGACAACTGACCATTGGACATGCTAGAATACTATTGGGAATTCCTTAATAATTGAAAACCAGGGCCACTGGGGAGTGAGGGTGTAGTGCTTTTAATTTTTAGTGCTGACTTATATAATTGCTTTAGTGAGCAAGTGCCAGGTAGCTTAAGTGCAATGTGTTACAGGTAACTTAAATGCAAAAATGACAAACAGTAACTTTCTTTCAAGTGAAACAAGGAAATAAGTCCAGTAAGCAATGCAGATATCACTACTGACCCACAGAAGCGCTGAGAAGCCGCGTATTACGTGGAATTAGCTTTCCAGGGAAATAACAAGCAAACAAACAACAAGCATATAAACAAAGCTAGATTCAGCAGGCCTGAATCTAGTCTATGCTACAGCAAACAAGGTGTACCAATTTCAGTAAGATACAGTTCAAATATTTAGGCACTATAAACCTTTAACCATAAATTCCCAGCTCAGAAGGGCAGAGTCCAGCCTCTTCTCCCACAAGAGTGCAGACCACAAACCTTCTTAATGTAAAATAACTGGCCTGAAGCCCAAGTGCTTAAACCAGAGCTAATACACTTTAAGAATAACAGACACTGGGCTCTCAATCAGCAGTTCCCAACTTAGAAGGATGAAAGCTACCTGTCCTGCCACTACAGTGCATGCCACAAACCCTCTCAGTGCAAAACAACTGGTCCGAAGCCCAAGTGTTTAAACCAAAAGGCTTAGAATGAGTTACACCAAGCAGTAATAAATACAATTGAGTACTTTTAAGATGATGCAAAAGTAAAAAAAAGTAGGTAGAAACACAAGTACAGTAAAAGCAGATGATTTTTTTTTTTCTGAACAAGTGCTGAGATCAAAGAAACAGATTTGAGTGCTGAAACTGGAAAACTGGCTAGTTATAAGAAAAAAAACTAAGCTAGAAGGCTTCCCTCCAACACAGAAGGGCTTGGGGGCTCAGAAGCCTACAAATAGTCTATACCACTTAACAGGAAAGGCAGGAAACAAGCTTAAATTTTTTTTTTTTTCTGTTTCCCAGATGCTCTCTTTGTACACAGTAGGAGTGCCTGAAATCAGAATATGATCTCACTGCACTCAGTTGAGTGAGCAAATGAGATGGGCCCAGAAGGAGTATCCAAACACAAATTTACAAGAGGAGCGGGCAGTTGCAAGGCCACTAAGATTAACACCAAAACAACGGTGGGTGGGGTGGGACTAACTGAAGAGCCGAGTGAAAACTTCCAGTTCAGTTAATATTCCTTCCACACAGTTAAAATCAATTTAAATACTGTATTTTTTGGAAAAAAAAAGAGCAGATAAAGGTACTTAAATTCTCTTATACGTCCAGTTGAATATAGCAAGTTCTTAGCCGGCCAAAGCTGAGGTTTTTAAGCAAAAAATATTTCACACTGTACCACTTAAATAGGCAAGGACAGGAAATCAAAGAATGTGACTACCCCCACACCTGTAATTACTAGCAAATAACAAAATTCAGCAAACACTGACTAACTTCCAGTTCAGCTAATATTCCTTCCACACAGTTAAAATCAATTTAAATACTGTATTTTTTGAAAAAAGAGCAGATAAAGGTACTTAAATTCTCTTATACATCCAGTTGAATATAGCAAGTTCTTAGCCGGCCAAAGCTGAGGTTTTTAAGCAGAAAATATTTCACACTGTACCACTTAAATAGGCAAGGACAGGAAATCAAAGAATGTGATTACCTCCACACCTGTAATTACTAGCAAATAACAAAATTCAGCAAACACTGAATAACTTTCAGTTCAGCTAATATTCCTTCCACACAGTTAAAATCAATTTAAATACTGTATTTTTTTGAAAAAAAAGAGCAGATAAAGGTACTTAAATTCTCTTATACGTCCAGTTGAATATAGCAAGTTCTTAGCCGGCCAAAGCTGAGGTTTTTAAGCAAAAATATTTCACACTGTACCACTTAAATAGGCAAGGACAGGAAATCTAAGAATGTGACTACCCCCACACCTGTAATTACTAGCAAATAACAAAATTCAGCAAACACTGACTAACTTCCAGTTCAGCTAATATTCCTTCCACACAGTTAAAATCAATTTAAATACTGTATTTTTTTGAAAAAAAAGAGCAGATAAAGGTACTTAAATTCTCTTATACGTCCAGTTGAATATAGCAAGTTCTTAGCCGGCCAAAGCTGAGGTTTTTAAGCAGAAAATATTTCACACTGTACCACTTAAATAGGCAAGGACAGGAAATCAAAGAATGTGACAACCCCCCACCTGTAATTACTATCAAATAACAAAATTCAGCAAACACTGACTAACTTCCAGTTCAGCTAATATTCCTTCCACACAGTTAAAAATCAATTTAAATACTGTATTTTTTTTTAAAAAAAGAGCAGATAAAGGTACTTAAATTCTCTTATATGTCCAGTTGAATATAGCAAGTTCTTAGCCGGCCAAAGCTGAGGTTTTTAAGCAAAAATATTTCACACTGTACCACTTAAATAGGCAAGGACAGGAAATCAAAGAATGTGACTACCCCCACACCTGTAATTACTAGCAAATAACAAAATTCAGCAAACACTGACTAACTTCCAGTTCAGCTAATATTCCTTCCACACAGTTAAAATCAATTTAAATACTGTATTTTTATGAAAAAAAAGAGCAGATAAAGGTACTTAAATTCTCTTATACGTCCAGTTGAATATAGCAAGTTCTTAGCCGGCCAAAGCTGAGGTTTTTAAGCAGAAAATATTTCACACTGTACCACTTAAATAGGCAAGGACAGGAAATCAAAGAATGTGATTACCTCCACACCTGTAATTACTAGCAAATAACAAAATTCAGCAAACACTGACTAACTTCCAGTTCAGCTAATATTCCTTCCACACAGTTAAAATCAATTTAAATACTGTATTTTATTAAAAAAAAGAGCAGATAAAGGTACTTAAATTCTCTTATACGTCCAGTTGAATATAGCAAGTTCTTAGCCGGCCAAAGCTGAGGTTTTTAAGCTGAAAATATTTCACACTGTACCACTTAAATAGGCAAGGACAGGAAATCAAAGAATGTGACTACCCCCACACCTGTAATTACTAGCAAATAGCAGATTAGTTTGCATGTTTCAGTACAGGAAGCACTTTTTACTTATTTACCTACACATACTTTGTTGACTGGGTTAGTCCCACTAAGCCAAGGGAGACCCGAGGTGGTGGTCATACTGACTAGTGGAAATTTGGCCAAGGCACTGGGGACTTCCCCAACTCTTTTCAATAAGTGCCATGAGATCTTTTATACCCACCTGAGCTACCACCAACCCAAGGAGATGGAACCTAGTTTTATCATCTCATTTGAAGGATGTGACACCAAGGAGTGCAGCACCACACCTCCCCCCATGCTGCACTGTAACGTCACTTTTAGAAAATCAATTCAGCTACCTAATGTGTTAATAGAATCTACATCTTTCTGCACTCAGGCCAAATGTGCTACCAAGACTTGTATAGGGATGATCAACAATGATAGATTTATTCATTGCACCATAACTATGGCTGTCATGTATCTTGATCTTTGTGGGGGAGTCCTGATTTCATATTCTATGTTCTTATCTTGCCGCAGCCTGAAACAGGACAGTAACTGCTCCAGTCATGTAAGTCTCTGATTCTCCCATGTGCTGATTTTAGTCTTGAGATAATTTATTTGTTTAACATTTGTTAACCAGGTAGGTGAACTGTTCCAAGGACTAATCACAACCTGGGACATAGAGGCCAGACAATACAACTAAACATAATAAAATTTAGAAGTATTTACACAGAAATTTTACATTGGTATCAGCAGTAACATAGTTGTAGATATAGCACAGTACTTAATTTTCACTCAGGAACAATCATTTTGAATTTTCAAGTTGGTACAGTTCATTACTGACAGAACAAATTAAGTCACAGTTCAATTCATTAAAGCAGTTCAATGAATATAAGAGCAGAATTAGTATTAACCCAGTAGTTGTAATATAACTGTTTCTTAACTTATTAAGCCAGTAGTTGTAATACATAACTGTTCCTTACCTTGTTAAGCTAGTAGTTGGAATTCATAACTGCTCCTTACCTTATTAAGCCAGTAGTTGGAATGCATAACTGTTCCTTACCTTATTAAGCCAATAGTTGAAATACATAATTGATGTTAAGTTGTCTATCTCGCCTTCATTCTTGCTGGATGGGTTCGGAGCCGATCCTCGGCTCCGACTCGGCATACTACTAAAGCTCGAGAGCTATTTACTGGCTCGAGGCCTCCCCATATCCCACAATGCTAGGCGTCAGATACCCAGATCTCATTTGCCGCTTCAGCTACGAGGTTGCGATTTTACTGGCTCCAGGTCGTATAAATCTTTTTTTGTATTATTACCTTTATATCGTCTTATTTTTAGATAATCCTTCCCTGTTAGTTTAAATACATTGTGTACCCCTTGTTATCCCACTCAGAAACTCATTTTTGTTGTTAGAGAATCCCCCCCCTCCCCCTTGTTAGGGTAGTGTTAGGCCCTGTTTAGCCACAGTTAGTTAGTCTTGTACTTTTTTCTTGTATATTTTTATTAGTAGTAAGGTAGTTGTGTGGTTATAGTTCTATAGTTATTATTAGTGTTAGTTTTATCTAATGAGTGTGTGTGTGTGCCTTGATTAAGCACTAGTTATTTTTTTCCCTTTGGTATCCCATTACCAATATGTCTAAAATTGAAAAGTTTCACGTTTCAAGAACTGTGACTCGTGCTGTCAGAAGATGTCTCTGACAGACGGTCACACTTCTTGTGTTTATTGCTTGGGTCCCCTACACCTGCAGGACTCCTGCTCGGTCTGCCACACCTTCAGCTCGAGAGTCCTGCAGGAGCGTAGGAACAAGCTCATTTTGAGAGGCTTACTTAAGCCAGAAGGATCCCCGGCTAAGCCTCCGTCGGGAAAATCCTTAAAGCCCGCCATACCGTCGGCTCCCTGTTTGGAGCAGTCACTGAGCGGAGCTCCTGCCTCCTCATCGATTTCGGCTGGAACCGACATCTCAAGACCTCAATCGGCTCCGACCTTAGTGTCGGAACTTTCTCTGAGCCGAAAGCTTTCAAGGTCCCCTCTATAGAATCTGTTCGTTCAGCTCTGAGGTCTCCATTCCTTCAATCTGAGCGAAGCCATAGGTCTCACTCCTCTCGGTCCTCCAGGCTATCCAATCATGACTTGGAGAGGGTGGTCAGTAGGCTCCTAAAATCGCAGGCCCTGGCCAAAATGTTGACCAGCCCTTCTCAACAGACTGTGGCTATCCCTGTGTCTTCAGCAGTTCCTCCTCCGACTCTACCACTGTGTTCGGAGCCGGAGCTCGTCAGGGCTTGAATCGTAGGAATGTCGGAGCCGATACCACACCTTTCAGCTCCCTCGTCGGCTCCGATCTCTTGGTTCCGTCCTTAGAGGGATCCAGGCGCCGAGACTCCCTCATCAGCTTCGAGGGGGCGAGTGGCATCGGACCCTTGTCTGACCCCGTTCTCCCTCTCGGGGCCTCGGCGCAGGTGAGCTCAGCCCCGAAATCGACCTCGGAGCCGTCCCTCTCGGTGCCGGGAGGGGTTCATGTCTCTTCGGAGCGGGGACCCTCTTCTCTGCCTGATAGGGGTGCCTTCGAGGTCATGAGGAGTGTGCTGACTCCTGTGTCAGCTCCACGATTGGCCCCTTTGGCTCCTCCCCCCATGGTGCTTGCATCTGCCGCTGTTCACCCTCCTGACCCCAAGCGTGGAGAACAGACGCTCCAGGTCGCCCCATTGGGCGTATCTTCCTCTTCCAAGGCCTCCCCTGATCATTCAGAGGAGGCCCCTCGGAAGAGAAAATGTAAGAGGAAACATGTTGACTCCCCCGAGTCAGTCACGTCTGATACCGAATTGGAGGATTCGGAAGGGTCCCCAAGGTCCCCCTCTGAGGATGTCTCCTTTTCAGACATCCTAGAGATCCTTAGGCAGAGGGGGAACTGGACTGCCCTTAACCCTTCCGGGGACGAGTCGGTGTACCTGGACGCATTTGGTTCTCGCCCTTCCACCTCCTGGGTGTCTCCACCTTTCGATCCGCTCATGGAAATGGTGGCTCAAGAGGCGTGGACAGCCCCGGACACAGTGGAACTAACTCCCTGCAGGCCCACTAAGTTTATTACAGCCCCATCCAACAAACAATTTCTGACAAAAGGTGTCCCTGTTGATGCCATGGTGGTGACAGTAGCCACTAAGAAGGAGTTGGCTGACCCTTCGGTGCCTGTCCATCCACCTAATAAAGAATCTAGGACAATGGACCGGTACGGGAAGCGGATGTTTTCTTCAGCGACCTTTTCCATGCGGTCGCTGAATTATCTGTGCCATTTCACCCGCCTTCAAAGGGATCTTCTCAAGGAACTGGGTGATACCCTTCAGGATCCATCAGCTGCAGGGTCTCAGGATAAGATTAACTCCCAGCTGGTGACCCTTAACTCTGTAGTCAACTCCTTCATGCGGATCATTTCTTATGCAGCCAATGGGGTGACTAGGGCCGCAGGTACAGGCGTGGCTTTGAGAAGATATGCCTGGATGCAGTTATGTAACTTTGCTGACCCCTTTAAGGCATCCTTCACCAATACCCCCTTCGATGGTTCGGCTCTGTTTGGACCACAGGTGAAGGATACCCTTACCAGGTGTGAGCAGGAAGGCAAGACTCTCTCTGCCGTGAGAGTCCGTTTTTGTACTCCCTCTAGACCATACCCTAAAGGTCAGAAGAGTAGAAAAATGTGGTTTCGGAAACCCCAGGGAGTCGTGCCTGACACACGTAGCGAGTTCCTTTCCAGGGGCAGAGGAGGGAATAATAATAGATGCCGCCCGAGGGGCAGAGGGGGTCCACAAAATCAGGGTAGCAGAGAATCTTTTTCTGACAAACCCTTTCAGCACCCCTGAGGGGCTGCTCGACTGTCCACCTTCGGAGGCAGTCGGGGGAAGATTGTCACTGCACCCAGAAGCCTGGCAACTCCTCACACAAGACAAATGGGTACAGTCTATCATATCCAAGGGTTACAAAATCCCCTTTGTCCACACCCCTGTACAAGCAAACAGATCCCTTCCAGATGTTCCACCCGGTCTAAGGGAACAAGCAGTACTAGAAATTTCAAAACTGCTAGGAAAAAGGGCCATCCAGCCAGTCCCAGCAGATCAGCAAGGATCCGGGATTTACTCCAAGTTCTTTTTGGTACCAAAAAAGACAGGGGACTGGAGACCCATTTTGGATCTCAGCAGGTTAAACAAATCTGTTCAAAGAACGAAGTTCCGGATGGTCACGCTTCAGTCCATTCTACCCTTTTTGGGTCAGGACAATTGGATGTGCTCCATAGACCTTCAGGATGCGTACTACCATATCAAAATGGACAGACGCTCCAGAAGGTTTCTCCACTTCCGGCTGGGAGCCAGTCTCTATCAATTCGGAGCCCTGCCCTTTGGTCTCACCACAGCCCCCAGGGTGTTCACCAAATGCATGGCAGTGGTTACGGCTCACCTGAGATGGCGAGGATTCCAGGTGTTTCCATATCTAGACGACTGGCTCCTGACTGCTTCCACCAGGCATCAGCTATTACGAGCCAGGAATTATACCATCAAAACTTGCTCCGAGCTAGGTATCTCTATAAACTTCGAAAAGTCTGCATTGTCGTCTTGTCAATCTATAACCTTTATAGGCGCAAGATTAAATACAAAAGAGCTGTCGGCAAAACTTACCTTAGAAAGAGTATCAGACATTCGCCAGCATGTCCAGACCTTACTACAGTGCAAGAGAATTCAGACCAGATTTGCACTGAAAACTTTGGTTCTCATGGCAGCAACAATCACATTACTTCCCCTGGCTCGTTTTCACATGCGGATTCTTCAATGGATGCTTTTTACCCAATGGTTGTCACAACATAATGATCACCCAGTCATGCAAAGACCACCTTTCTTGGTGGATGATCTGCTCTCAAGTACTTCAGGACATACCATTTGTTCTTCCTCCTCCTGTTGCCACGGTGACAACGTATGTCTCCCTGATCGGGTGGGGCGGGCATTTTCAGGGCAGGATTGTCCAGTGCACTTGGCAACCTCTAGAGTACCACCTGCACATAAACGTCTTGGAGATCAGAGCGGTACTTTTAGCGTTGCAAGCTCTTCAGGACTCTCTACCCACCGGGACTATTGCAATTCACACAGACAATATGTCTGTAGTGTGATACATCAACAAGCAGGGTGGGAACCAGGTCCTATCCCTTATGTTGAGAAGCACTCAGACTCTGGTAGTGGGCGATCTCCTTTCAACGGTTTCTGATAGCAATGCACATCCCCGGGAAGTCCAACGTCATAGCGGACAGGCTAAGCAGAGCTATTCTCATGCCTCACGAGTGGTCTCTCAATCAGTTAGTAGCGGACAAAAGTTTCTGCAGATGGGGTCAACCTTGCTGCGACCTTTCCGCAACCCCTCTCAACAGCAAGTGCGATGATTTCTTCACTCTCTTCCCCCTCCCCGGCCACTCCCCCAGAGACGCTCTAGTTCACGATTGGCCCCGGAGTCTTCTGTATGCATTCCCACCCTTTCCCTTAATTCCCAAACTAATTCAGAAAGCAACCGCATTGGGATCCAGGATGATCCTCATTGCCCCTTACTGGCCTCGACAAATTTGGTTCCCATTCCTGCATCATCACCTGCTGGAGCAGCCTTGGAATCTGGACCCAGTGCCAGACCTCTTGGTCCATCAGTCAGGCGGGCTGCACCAATCCCTTCAGTCTTTCAACCTCACAGCTTGGTTGCTCCACTTCCAACCTTAGCCAGGCTTCCACAGATTTCTCAGCCAGTACATGAAATCATCCTTTCTTCGCACAAATCCGCTACCAGGAAGTCTTATGCTAGTAAGTGGAAACGTTTCTCTTTCTGGGCAGAGGCTAGAAATATAGACCCCTTTACAGCCCAAGTCCATCACGTTCTACATTTTTTAGCAGAACTTTTTCGAGCAGGATCCTTGTCTGCCACCATTAGGGTCCAATTGGCTGCTATCGCTAATTTCCACGCTGGCCTGTCAGAAACCAGGATCATGTCCCACAAACTTTGTAAGGCCTTTCTTAAAGGGACTATTTTACTTGGGCCCATGGTTAGAGATCCCCCACCTCCGTGGGATTTAAACCTGATATTAACTTCCTTGATTCTCCCTCCCTTTGAACCTGTGGCCTCCTGTTCCTTAAAATTACTCTCCTGGAAGACTCTCTTCTTAGTAGCCATCACCTCAGCTAGGAGAGTGTCGGAACTTCAAGCCTTCTGTATTCGTCGTCCTTATCTTGTTTTTCACAAGGATAGAGTTTCACTCAGGACTACTCCCTCTTTTCTGCCCAAAATTCCTTCTGAGACAAACCTGAATCAGGCTGTTGATCTACCTGTCTTTTTTCCTAACTATTCGAACAGAGCTGAACAAAAGTTACACCAATTGGACATTCACAGGCAACTACGTTTTTATTTGGATAGGACTACACAAACAAGAAAATCGGACCAACTCTTCCTATCCTATGCTGAGGGCAAGCAGAGCCTGCCAGTTTTTAAAGTAACCTTATCCAGGTGGTTGGCCTCTATTATCACTTTGATTTATCAATTGAGACATAAAGAACTCCCTACAAAACCAAAAGCTCATTCCACCAGAGCGTTAGCTACGTCGGTAGCTTTTCAAGCGAGACTACCAATGGAATCTATTTGTGCTGCAGCCACATGGGCTACTCCTCATACTTTCATTTCACATTATAAGTTGGATATGGCCTCCAGGAGTCAAGCTGATTTTGGTTCCACTGTGCTCAAGAGTCAGTTCCGATGAGCCACCCAGGGCTAAGGTGCTAGGGATGCTGTCCCATCCAGCAAGAATGAAGGCAAGATAGACAACATAACATTAAGAAGTTATGTACCTACCATAACGTTCCATGTTAGTTGTCTTCTTCTCGCCTTCTTTCTTGCATCCCACCCTCCATCCCCCTAGCCTGGACAGACCGAGAAGCATCCCTTTTGAGGCCTTCTTCCTCTGGCTGAGTTTTATATAGGTTAAGTACTCCTCTGTTTTTAGTACTGTAGGAAAACCTTGTAGTTTGAACAGGTGTCCTTAAAAATTTTCCATGGTGTTAGCTCTGCCAAACGAGATCTGGGTATCTGACGCCTAGCATTGTGGGATATGGGGAGGCCTCAAGCCAGTAAATAGCTCTCGAGCTTTAGTAGTTGGCCGAGTCGGAGCCGAGGATCGGCTCTGACCCCATCCAGCAAGAAAGAAGGCGAGAAGACGACAACTAACATGGAACGTTATGGTAGGTACATAACTTCTTATTCCTTACCTTATTAAGCTAGTAGTTGGAATGCATAAGTGTTCCTTATCTTATAGGGTGCTTTCTAGCCCACATCTCTTTTTTTTTGTCAGTGACGGCTAATTTATAAGGAGATTTGGCTGAGTTCCATCTGTATTTCCAAGAGTGTAATTGCAATCCCTGTTCAAGTGTCTGGTCTTTAAAGGTGGGCAGTATCGACTGTTAAAGAACTTGTAGATAAGGCTGTTGAGCAGTAGCTCACTTCTTGCCGAAAGTCGATGTCATCTATCACTTTTTAATTGTAGTGCAATGGTGTTCCCTTTTGTTAATTAAGTTGATGAAATGTTGGATTTTATTCTTGGTGATGTGTAATCATGTGGGTTAACAGATGAGTTTGAAATAATAAAAGGCAGTCTGTATTTTATTCCAGGAATGAGTGCATTGATGGCTGTGGAGCTTCTGGAGTGAAGAGACTGGATACTGGATAGGCTGCTTTAAGTTGTCCTACAATTTTGTTAAAAATTTAGATAGTAATTTCTTAAATCATCATGGGAATTGGGTAAGATGCTGCAGTGCCTATGTCTGTAGGAGGAATTACTTTTGAGATACTGAAGTCAGACCAGTGCTGAGATATTGAGGGCATTAGGAGTGGCTATAGTAATCCTCATTTGGTATGGAAGATTAACTGGGTGATATGGGAATAGTGTTAGAGAGATACAGGCAAGTGAACAAGGTGGTAGCTTTTGGTAATGGTTGTTTGATCATAGATGTAGGTATGTACTAAGTCTGAAGTGGAGATGACCTAGTTTTAAAGTGTGCAAGTAAGTCAAAAATGGGTAAGTGTAACTGACTTGGGTGAGGATCCTACTGTGTGATTATGGATGTGTTAGATTTGGGTATTGGAATGATGAAGCTATGGATATGTGTCGATCTGTGGTGCTAGATTAATGTATTGATTAGTGTCTAGAGGAAACTAAAAAAGAATATAGCCTACTTGCCACTTTGCCTGTACGTATGGAGTGAAGGGTGAAGAGAGGCACAGCCTAACTGCCACCTAGGCTGTGTGTGTAGGAGGTATGATATTAGGCCATGCCCCTCCCTTCATCCTACACACATTCGTGGAGGCAGTTAGGCTATGTTTCTCTACATCCTTCTCTGCATACATGCAGGCAAGTATGTATGGCCTAAATGCCGGCTAGGCTGTATGTAAGAGGCACATTATTAGGTAATTAGGTAACAGTAGTAAATGATTAGTATGGAGAGAGAGAAAGAAAAGGGCATAGCAGCCACTTAAATAATGAACATGCAGGGATGGAGGGAGGCAGGGATGAAAAGGGGCACAGCTTATCTTCCACCTAGGTGATGTGTAGGCACTGAAGGATTGAGTAAGATACAGGAACTGATTATATTGTGAAGAGGAAAAAGAAAAGGGGAGCAGCTTACCTGCCATTTAAGCGGTGTTTATGGAGGAAGGGGATGAAAGGGGTGCAGCCTATATTTCATCCATACTTTGTGTAGAAAGTATAGTATTAGATGTTTTTCTTTGTACTGTGATTGCCTGTGCTGTCATTAAAATCTGCTCTCTTGAGCAAGTTCAACATGCTGTTTGCCTGACATTTCGATTATTGATAGTATTAGATGAGTTATTAAGAAATTAACAATATGATATGTTGCCTGAGCACAATTGTGTAAGTACCAGTGTAGTCTACATTCTTCGTTTGCTTAGAGTTGAGTTATAGTAATTAATATTGGCCTAGCTATATCTTAACCTGATTGATTTGCTGTACTAGGTTAAGTTTTAGTCTGTGTGAGTTAATATTAATACCTCCACAGAGGTGTACAAATCCTGCGCTATGAAAAAGTAAAGTTGTGCTCCCAACAATGTTGTACAAATTATATTCATGTCTGGGAGGGAAATGTGGTGATTAGTTGTTAAACAAAATAATAAACAACTATCACTTGACTGATTTTCTCAGAAGGGGAAAACCAACGGTAGTAGCATTTTTCATACAATATACATGTATGTTTCAACAGTCATCATTTACTCTAACATTACATACATTGCTTGGTTCTTGCATTGGCTTAAACTTCCCTCCTCCTCCAGAACATTTTTCTGCATTTTTTTGTTCCCACAATTATCATTTATTTATAGTTGGTGTGCTTCTTCCATTTTCTTAAGATCCCACTTTCCGTGATTATCATCTTTACAGTCTTTAGTACTTCAATTATAGTTGGTACATTTCTAACAAAGTACTTACAAATTTTTCAAATCTGTCAACCTGTTACATTCCCAAAAAGCATGTTACAGTTGTCTGTGTCATCACACTACCAGCAATTGCTACCTATCTTAGGAAAAATTCTCTGAAGTTTGCTTAGGAACCAAAAAAAAAAAATACACATGAAAACACTTCCTTGCAAAACTCCTTAAACATGTGGACTCTGTTGCATATTTGAGAACCATACAAATGTCATCCCATTGTTCCTTTGGGAATTGTCTTTCCATTATCTCTTCCTAGTCCTTTCAAACACTCTCACTTGATTGTTGTAGGCATTATGCAACATTTTAAATACCCTACTAATTATCCCTTTTTAAACAACAGCTTATGTTATAGCTTCAACTAAATTCTCCACCAAAGTTCTTTTGTTTAGCACTCCCATATCCCTTTTTTGTTTTCCTATACTAAGTTATCAGTCAGTCGTAGGGAAAGCTATCTATAACCTGCAGTCCAAACTTCTGCTTGGCCTCATACCATACTATTATTACCTTTCCCTCTCTAGTTTTCTCCCTGTACCTTCATTCCTTTTCTAATTTTCTGCATTAAATTCTAGCATTGTGTTGTCTATTTTCAGTACCTTTCTTACAGTCATTCCTGTTGGTAAAAATCTCCTTTCTCCAAACCTAAGTTGCTTAGTTCTTAGAATACTTTCTGCTACTGCGTACATATAATATTCTGTATGATGTTTGTTCTCCTTAAGGCCCAGCATTCAAAATCCTACTCTGTCTCCTTATTTTGTGAACTCCAACCTTATTTCATCATTGTCCCTTTCCACTTTGATTTATAACATTCTGCCTGTTTTTATGTATATGAGTCTTAACTGAGTAGCCCTAGGATGTCCATTCAAATCATGCAATGCTAAAACATCTTATTAAAAGGTAAAATCAACTTATTCTACTTAACTCTTGCCCTCTTTCCCTCCTGAATAAATGCCTTTAACATTTTATCATTATCCACAGATTCTCGTGCAGTTGATAAAAATGAGGGCGACCTGTATATAAAATGACAGGGAATAAAACAAGTGTACTGCTTGCATCTTACTATTTCACTGGCATCAAACTGGGGAATCAGAAGTTGAAAAGTGAGATAGAAGGAAAAATTGTGGAACCGGTTACCATTTAAGTATCTGGGATGGGTGATTAAAGAGAAGGGGAACCTGAATAAGGTGATCAAAGCTATAATCACAGGGGCTGCAGCCAACTTGTACAGATTGTCAAGGGTAATGTATGACATAATAATGCCTAAGAAGCGGAAAAGTTAGATGTATAAAACAGTGGTGTGACCATTACTACTGTATGGCATAGAAACCTGAGCAGTAAAGGCAGAGCAGTTGAGGAAGCTAGAGGTGATGGAGAAGAAGTGCCTAAGATGGGGGGTACAATGCACATGTAAAACATGGGACAGACAAAGAAATGAGGTTACATCAGAATAGAGGTCAAAGTAGTCGATGAGGACAGAACATTTTCTGGAAAGTAAAAGACAATCTGATGAAGATTATTTGAGAGAGAGAGAGAAGAAGAACGACATTAAGAATGCAAGAGGAAACAAGAGCAGCCAGCGAAGAGATGGATGGATTGCATGAGACAAGATCTGCAACAGTCAGCCATGACTATTGAGGGAATGTAGGAGTAGCACTGAATTGAGAAAGATGGCAACAGTTGATGCAAGACTCTGACTTTGTGTAGAAAATGGGGAAACTGGAGTTGATGCTTGTTATCTTGCAATCCATATTCATAATCAAAAGCTTCCAGTTTCTTAGATGTGGTATTATCATTTGATGTTCTTTGTGTTTCACTGTTGCAGTCATCACCTGTGGGTTATCCCTGTTGTGATAGCCCCCGGTCGGCCCGAATACCAGAGTCAATGTTTTTGTGCGCCGGCTTCCGTCACCTGTAGTCTGACGTTAGGTCATCAGTGCTATAAAGCAAGGCAGCCGACATCATTAAATCAGTCTTTCTTGCCGTGGAGCCCGTAGCAGAAGCAGTTCGCACGAGTGCCGGTCGGGATAACCCACAGGTGATGACTGCAACAGTGAATACACTCGAACATCTACATTTATGGTAAGTGTACACAACTGTACCTTTAGTTTCTTCCTGCATATGCTTAGCTGCCATAACAGAACTTTATTAATTTGTATACCCAAATACTTCATCTTATGTCCCTTAAATATGGATATTACTGAAACAATTCATGTGCGGGTACATACTTTACTTCTATAGTTTTTGTTTTATCCCTGTTAATTTGTATATCGGAAAAAGGTTTGAAATTGTCTCAAAATATTCCATAACTCTGACTTGCAAGATGGCTGCACACTGAGTAACAGCTTAATTTCATGCCTGCCAGTGTGAAAACAGAAACTCAGAAAAGAGAGCCAATGAATTTGTATTTTTGGGTAAACTTTAGGTACTTCCTAGTAAGTGCACTGCCTGGATGCCAGAAAAGAAGAAGTTTAGATAACCTAAAAGAAAATCAACCACAAAAGGTGAGGAGAAAACACTGGCTGGGAAGAATCCTGCAGCTGTATATCAAAAAACAGTTTAAAGGGACAATACCAAGATTTTTTTGTTTTGATTCAGCCTTTGTTTACGTTTTCAGTGTGCCTTTCTGAACAAGCTCATCTTCGACTGTGGGGAGTTGGGGGAGAAATGCCCACAGGAAGTTTCAAACATGTTAGCCAAACTCCATCTCAAATTGCAGTTGGACTCGCACCAAACAGCTCTCCCTCTGAGCCATTTGTTAGTGTAATCTGGACATTTTACTGAAGGAGAAAAGTAGTCTTTCAGGAATTTTATGACTCGACTGCTGCTACTCCTCTATAAAGCACATAGGTTAATAGGAGATTACTAGGCTAATGGTTCAGGAATCCTTACAAGCCTAGCCAGTTTTACCCAGATTTTATCAAAATTTTTCCCTGGGGAACGATAACAAGGGTCAGCAAGCGGGGTTTTGACAATTTTTATAGACTGCCTCTGTCTATAAGAGACATGGGCACCACCCCTAGAGTGAATTTGTGATTTCCCATCCGATGGTCAGTGAAGGGCTGTGCTTTACATAAATAAGAAGCCTATTCCAGAGGAGGGGGCAATGTCTGGGACACATATCTGTCTCTACAGCATGATCTATTCATGTCAGAGATCCTTAGAGTGGATAGCTCTCTTGCACATAGTTTTGCGAATATGAAATATTCCCATCAGGGATGGGTCAGAGACTGCCTTTCTAGGTTAGGCATATATCCTGTCAGTAATCTGTAAGAAACTGAATACAGTGATAGGGCTTTTAATTGGTCTGCATATGGCATGTTGGTTGTGCCCTGTATTTCTGTGGTAAGAAACCTCTGAGGATGTTCCAACTGTTGCAGGTACCTGGCAATGAACATGCCAAAGGTGCATTGTACTCTGTTATTGGTTTGATGAGGGCCGCGTATAGTAGTACTGTGACATCCTTAAATTTGGATGCCATGCCCTTACTTATAAGCTGTGCTACATAGAATGATTTCCCCCCACTTTGGATGCATGGTGGTCAAAGTTCAGATCATTATCTACCTGAGTACCCAGATCTCTCACCACTGGATCTACTCTTAGGAGGCTGCTGTCAGCGTTTTAATTTGAAAGGTATTTGGTTTCCCATAGTGTATTATTATGCACTTCTTCACATTTAGTTTGAAGCTGTGGCTCTGACACCAACCATTAGTTTGCATCAGTCACTTCTTTAGGATACAAACATCATTTGGTGAGTCAGTGATTGACTCCAACTTGCAGTCATCAACAAACTTGGTCAGCCAAAGGCCATCTACATTTGTCTTGACATCTGAGAAGTATATCCTAAACAGGAAGGGGCCCAGGACTGAGTCCCCTGGTACTTCACTGATAACTGGCTTCTTCCTGAATGTGGATTCCTCCACTCTAATAAATGTGTCCTATCAGTAAGCCATTTGGCTATCCATCTGATGATGCAGAGATTTATGCACAATTTTGTGAGTTTATCTATAATACCCGAGCGGGGTGTTGTCAGGTAGGCAGTATTCACTGTCTTACCCTTATCCATGGCCTTGGGGACCTTCTCCAAGAAGTCCACCAGACTGAGCAAGCAGGCCCTGCCCTTGATGAAGCCAAACTGGGTTGGATCTAGAGTCTGGAGATTTCCTTTGTCATCTTTAATCAGGTCCATGATTATCCTTTCCATAACCTTGCATGTAGTGCTAATCAGACTTATGGGTCAGTAATTTCGTGGGTCCATTGATGATCCCTCCTTGTGCAGAAGGATGACCGTTACTGTCCTCCACTCTACTGAGTGAAAGCCTGTCTGGATACTGTGGTTAAAAAGAGATCTGAGTGGGTCTATTAGGTCATGTTTTAAACGATTTAGTAAGCACCCTGGGATTCCGTCAGGGCCCACTGATGTCATGTTTCTAGCTTTAGAGAGCACAGGGATAACCTGTTCTTTTGTCATAACAGGCAAAGGAATGGTAGGTGGTGTTTCATGGGGAAGTGACCAGAGGTGATGAGGGGTTGAAATGTGAGCTGAATTTATTGCCCAGCAGATTAGCTATTTCTTTTGGCTGAGTATAGGTAGTGCCATTTACAGCCATCTCAGCACATTGTTGAGTGTTTCCCCTTGAGATTTTGGACTAACTAAAAAATGCTATGTAATTATCCTTTGCTTGGGGGGCTATTTTAGACTTGTATTTAGCTTTTGAAAGCTTAACTCATTCCCTGATTTGCCTGTTGAGACTGATGATGGATTTTTTCTCTTTTATGTGCCCTCCCACTTAGTTCTAGACAGGAATTTCTTCCTTCTGCTGTGTAATCTGTTTATACCGTGGGGTCCACCAGTGTAACTTGTTTTTCAGTCTAGGCCTGGGTTTGGTTCAGTCAGGTACTGCTATTTTCTATGCATTTGTTGGTTGTACAGGGCATTTATGTATACTTCTGCACAGGCCTCCATGTTTCTGGGGATAGGAGGAGCTTTAAAATTACCTCTGCTATTACTTAATAGGTGAAAATTTGCCTTGGGAAAATTAGGGTTTGATGGGGGGGGGGTTCTACCATTACATTTATTTAAAATGAGACAGATTTATGATCTGATCTTACCAATGAGGGCGTTATGCTGGGGGCACGGGGGGTGCAGTGCTCCCCCATATTTGCGAGTACTATGTCAAACATATTTGAGCCCCCAGTGGGAGTGCAGAGGAGCTGTTCCAGAGCATTTGCATTGACAAAGTCCAAAAATCTCTGAGCCTGCATGTTAGTGGTCATGTATGTTTCCCAGTTTATGGATGGGTATTTAAAATTGCCCCTGAGTAGTGTGTTAGGCTGAATAGTAAGTGATTCTAGTATCTTCAAGTATGCAGAGTGATTTTCATGGTTCATAGTTGGGGACCTGTACCTAGCGATGATATGGTGGGGGATTTTGACTACGGTCAGCTGGACACTGAGTAGGTTAATTGAGTCATCCTGTTTGACTAGTCGTGAGGTGTGAACATTTTTTTATATAAATGGAAACATCTCCTCCTTTTGTTTTTTTTTCCTTTTCAGAGGGTGGTCTGAATGTGTGATAGGCATTGTAGCCTTGCACTGTTGGGGTACTTTCCACAGCCATGAACAACTTCTCTGTAACTACACAGACATCAGCATCCTCCAGGGTAAGGAGAGCTTTCAGGGAGTGCAGTTTCTTGTTAAGACTAGTAGAATTGAGCATTAGAACCATTTGTTGCATTGGTAGGTATATTGTTTTGGCAGTGTCTAAAAAAGGGATTATGGGGGTGGTTAATGCCTTGGCCAGTATTTGAAAGTCTAGCAGCCACAGGTGAAGACCACCTCTGGCAAAGCAGCATGGTCCGTTGATCATGTTGTCCCCAGGCTAACAAGTAATGGATCTCCTTGGAATGACACCAGTAGCTAAGCCAGTTGTTGAAGTCAATAATTTTCTATTTGTAGTGTGGTATCATTCTTGTTGAACGTAGAATGCTGCTCAGTGTGAGGCTTATACCCATCAGTGACACATATTCAGAGAAGTATATCACGTCTCTCTTCATATAGTGTAGGAAGGTATGTCTTGGGTCATTCACACCCACATGGACTATGACTGAGTCATACTGGTAAGTGAGACAAATGCTATACCACCTCAGAATGGCCATGTCAGCAAGTCTGGCCAGAGAGATAGTAGAAAAGTGCTAGTCCATGGTTTCAGTTTTTTTTTACTATGGGTTTAACCAGGGAGAAGAGTGGGTAGCTTTAACTGGGCATGGATAATAACACACAACGAAGAATGGGTGCTATACCCATTCTGAACTGCAGCTATCCAACAAGGCAATGCTGCTTTGTCCGCAACTCAGATGCTCCTAGAGCAGTAAAGGGACTTGAGAAGGTTGCAGAGATTGTTTTTCTAAGAGAAATTTTAACTTGAAAGTGTTTGTGTCTGTACAGAGCACTGCTAACTACAAGTGTGTGGAGAGCAGCCTAGCACAAACACTGGGCTTATATAGAATCAGAAAAACAAGTTTTAAAACAGCAAGGCCTACAGACCAGTCAGGAAAACACACAGTAAGCTTTCATTTAGCAGCCCCCAACTCAGATAGGTTTGCTGCAGCACAATTCTGTCACAAGCGCGCAGTCACTCTAAATGTAAAAATGCTTGTTTTAGAGTTCAGGTGCAGGGAAACCACACAATTTAGATACTGCAGTCCTGTAAAACTAGCAGACACAATGTACTTACTGTAAGTACTACAGCAATAGTGGAAGCTGTTCAGCTTTGAATTTCTACTAAAGTGTGAGAAATGTAACAAAACTGCATTCTTATGAAAAACAGTAAAAATAATCAGCAGAAGTGCAAAATGATATTTATTTTCGTTCCTTTAGCAGCAGATGGCTTTAGATGCAGCAGATTCACTGCAACTCTCAAGCAAAGTGTCCCAACCAAGAGCAGCTCAAGGAATACATAAGTAATGCAAGGCTAAATCATTGCTAAACAGTTTTCTGTTCTTTTCATTTCATATTTTAATTTGTGGTGATTGTGAATGCTGGCCAACTGCAACAAATTTATGTCATAGCTTTTATGTGTAAAAAGTATTTGAGTGAGGCAAAAGGTAGTGGAAGCCATATTTCTCTTTCTTTCCTGTTTTGTTGTGTTCTGATTTTTAAATATTAGCCACATTTATTTATTTATTTTTATTTATTTTATTTTATTTTACATTTGTTAACCGGGAGAGTCCGACTGGATACATGTCCATTTTCAGCGGAGGCCCGGGGAGAAAAGCTCCAAGTACATAACAGACATATGAACATTGTTAATGCAAAAAAAGGAAGATAGTTGAGTTCTAAATACAATATAAAGATACATCACATCTTGGGGGAAAAAAAAAAAACAGCAGCATATTAAAAAAAACATAGGTCAGTTACAAAGGCGAGGCGCCTTGTTAAAAAGCGGTTAAGGATAGTGAGGTAAGAGAAGGGTAAATGATAGTGGTTAATCAGGTTTGGAACAGGGCCATTGCCAGAGAGTATTGAGATGGGGTTTAAGCTTTTTTTTGAATTGTAGGAGTGAGGGTTCTGAGGTGAGCATGGTCGGTAGGGAGTTCCACATTTTACCTACAAAGTTTGAGAATAGAGAATCCCCAGCAGAATTATTGGCTTTGGTAGTTTGAGCTAAGATCTTATTGGAGGAGCGTAAAGATTGCAGGTTAATATAGGGGTGAATGATGTTTTTCAGAGCTGGTGTTTTCTCTGGGTGATACAGTATCTGGTGAGCCGTTTTGAGTTGGTTGAAATAGAGTTGGCTGGAAAACTCTAATCACCCTAGTTGCTTCAAGTTAGTGCAGTGGTACGTTCTAAAGGTGGAATTTGTGGCAAATCTAGCTATGTGATTGTAACAAGAAGCAAGTTTGTTAAGGGTTGTCTTGTTTAGGTTTGTAAAGAGGGGGGAGGCATAGAAAAGAGTTGATAGTAGGTGTGTGCTGGCAATTGTAATTTTAGCGTGAGGAGTGAGAAAGTGTTTTACTTTATAGAGAGAGCCAAGCTTTTTATTGACGGTTTTGATGGTAAGATTGAAATGGGTGTCAAATTTAAGGGAGTTATCAATGGTAACACCTAATAGCTTTGTGTGAGCTTCTGGTGATATAGTGATTCCATTAGAGGATGTAATAGAGAAGGTGGGGAAGAGTCTTGTTAGTGGGTGAGAAAGTAAGTAGTTTTGTTTTGTTGGGGTTGAGAACTAGTTGTCGACTTGAGAACCATTTTTCTATTAGGTTGAAGGTGTCTTGGGTTGAAGCAGTGAGGTCTGCCAGGTTGGAGGCAGTGCTGATGATAGTCGAATCATCTGCATATTGAATGCATGTGGCATGGGGGTGATTGTGGGCAGGTCATTAACAAAGATGGTGAAGAGAAGAGGGCCAAGAATAGATCCTTGGGGAACTCCAAGTGTAACAGGTAGGCATGTAGATAATTTGTCCTGCCATAGAACAGCCTGTTGCCTATTGGACAGGTAGGATTGGAACCATTTCAGCGTGGAATTGCTGAGTGATAGTTTTTAATGTATGGAGGAGTTGAATGTGGTTCACCATATCAAAGGCCTTGGAGAGGTCTAAGAAAAGAGCAGATGATAGTTTATTATTGTTTCTGAAGTTATTGATGGTATTAGAAAAGGATAGTAGGGCTGATGTGGTACTGTGATTTGGCCTGAAGCCATGTTGGGAGTTAGCTAGAATTTTATTTTTGGTGAGGTGTTCCATCAGTTGTTTGTGGACACACTTTTCCATAATTTTGGCCAGGGGTGAGAGTATAGCTATAGGTCTGTAGTTGGTTAGCTCTAGTGAGCTACCACCTTTATGGAGAGGAATAATGTGGGACATTTTCCATATGGAGGGATGAAGGCTTCTGACAAGGTACGGTTTATGATTATGGAGACGGGATAGGAAATGGCCTCAGCTGCTTTTGCAGAAACTCAGCTGGGAGAAGGTCAGCTGCTAGCTTAGTGGGTTTTAGTTTTTTAAGAAGAGATGTTATAAAGGATATGGGTACTGGATCAAGGTAAATAGATGATCTGATGTAGTTGTAGTATTCTGCTGGCATGGGTAGTGGAGTGGGCTGGTTGTTTGTTTGAATTATGTGGCCAGGGATTGTATAGTTTCTGTGAAGAAACTATTGAATGTGTTAGCAATGTTTACAGGGCACTGTTGTTTGCAAGTTGTTGGAGTGGGGGTGGTTGCCTGGCCTGGGTGCAGGAGCTTGTTTAAGCCTGCCCAGAATTTTTGTGGATTATTAAGGTGTTTGTGTTGGAGGTGGAGGAAGAAGTTTTTTTTATCATTTAAGATCATTCTTTTAGTTTCATTTCTAAGTTGCCGGAAGGTTTGGTTTGGTCATATATTAATTCTGACCTATTAGTGACTTAGTTGAAAGCAAGTCTATGATGGAAGGTTAAAGCATTAGTAGACACACATGTTCTTTCATTTTCTGTTTTGGTATTTGCTGATTGTTGAGTACAGTTAGACAAATGCACTCATTTGTATGAGCTGGCTGCTTGTATCTTTAGATTAACATGAGTGATGCACTATTCCAACATTAAAACACACTCATCTTTTCCTTTTGCTTCATATTTTGGTTTTTACTGATTTGCAGCTACTAGCCAAGTGCGTTCTTAGTATACTTTCCACATCTTAGTGAGTTACTGTATTCTATTATATCTTTTCAGCACCTTTCTTTCTTTCTCCTTTAACATTACAACTTTATGCATTTATGTACTTGTACTGTTGTTATCTATAAACAAATGATTGTAATTATACTGTATGGCCTTTGGCACCATTGTAGGAGTTTGCAATGCCTAATGAATGTCTGATTCCTGGTATGGCAATGAATAGTCCTACATAGTAACATTCTGCTACAGTTGCTACTCCAGCTTAGTCACATGGTAGTGATGACAGATCAGAGGGCAGAACTGCTGTGCTCCCCTGTTTATTAATGCGTACCGACCTCATGCCTTGTCCACCATGGCAAATCCACACAAGATACACAGAACATTATCTTGTATTTCTGCTCCTGCCTGACTGCATATATTGCTCTTGCACAATTATGCTCCATGTCACTGCCATTACTGATGACATATCATAGATATTAGTAGCCAGTTCTTCAATATGATAATGTTTTGGAGAATAGTGTTAATGCAATACAAACAATCTGCCATTCTGATTGGATCAAAATTTACTGTCCTCAGCCACACTTACTAATTTCGCAGGAGAATGTAAATCATGAATGTCCCATCAAGAATCTTTCAGTCGTCTTACTAAGTCTGCAAAATGTTGTATTCCTTCAGTAACTTCTCAAGCCAGAGTAGATGAGCTCAAACATGTATGCTGTTGCTCATCATACTATGTTGTGCTCTGCTTCCTTTTTTGCAGTCTGTGTTGCAGTAAAATTATTGTGTACTTAATCAGCTTGTATGGCACCTTATGTATAATGCTGATTTTTCTTATAAGAGTATGCCTAATAGCTGCTTAGATCACTTTGCATCCATTTGTTAAACACTTATCCTGGTGTTAGCAAGCTGTGACAAGAACATTCATTACTTTCCCATCTCAGTCAGCAATCATAAGCTCACAAATCAAGGGTATCTGCCATTAGGAGAACTCTTAAGTGATTTGTGAGGATTACTTTGATATGATTTACCTATTGTGTGACATCCTCACACTATACTCCTACGACTTAACTGAGTTATGTCAAAGGGAAATAGTAGCAACTACGGGTTCACTCCGCTCCCCTACCCTACCCCCAATTCCCACACACCCCTAGTGCTGTTAACCTTATACCAATCGAGTCACACCCACTTTATTATCCATTCAATCACCTTCAACATATAATTATAAACTCCTGCCCTTATCTTACCCCCTCAACATGTCTACTCTACCTCAATATCTAAGACCACTCCTCCTGACTTCTCCCCGCAGCTTACTCCCTCATCACCTCTACTCATTCTCAATAACTATTACCACTCCTCTTACATTTATTTAGTTTATCTTCCACTCCCCTCTACCTCTTCTGACTATCCTTCCATACCACTACAGTTATCGCACCCTACCCTTTAACTACATTTTAAGCTACCTATCAACTTTATATAACCTTTATATCCTTCTACTTTAAATGGCCTACTCTCATAGATCTATCCTCAAAAACTATCTTGTCTATTCTTCCTTATTTATATTTCTAACTTTAACTTACACACTCACTGCTTATGAACATTACACTCTGAATCACAACGTGTCCTATCTGCAAACACTCCCTACTACACATTCCAACTGCTTCTCTCATAGCAACATCACCTCGACTTCAGCTTATCTGCTTCCTAGGTTCCATAGATGTACCCATGTTTGTTACCTCCCCAACAAGCTAACCCCACCCAAGCACTATAAAAGCTTTAGAATTTCATCGGCACAATCCACAAACATTCTAACAGGTGGAGATATTCATCCAAATCCTGGCCCATCCCCCCTAAATGTCAGTCTACAAAATCAATCATTCAATAATGCTACCTCCTCTATAATATTAGATAACTCCCTCAGGATAGCACAACTTAATATTTGTAGCATTAACAACAAAATTAGTCCACTGCATGCTCTCTTTCAAGCTTATGCATTTGATATTCTTTGTCTTACAGAAACTTGGCTAAAACCTTATACTCATGACCTAGAAATAACCCCACCTGGATATAATATCCTAAGATGCGACCGTACATCAAAAAAGGGTGGGGGCGCAGCAATCTTATTCAAATCTGAACTACTTGTTTCACCCTATGATATATCGCTACCCTCTAATACCAATGCCGAGACCCTTACTATTAAACTACAAATAAATAGCTCTAAATCAGTCTATATAATCTGCTCTTACATCCCTCCAGGAAATAATATTAGCACTCTAGAAAACATTCTTATTAGCCTTTCCACTCACTTACCTCAAGAAAGAATTGTATTAGGTGATTTTAATATAGACTGGACTACATGTAATTCCCCCAACCCTAACACCCACATAAATCTATTTGGTTTCAACCAAATAATAAACACCCCTACTAGAATCCACAAACCAAGTAATAAAGAAACTACTCTTGACTGAATCCTTATAAATAGTCATCCAGATACCTACAAAACAGGAACTCTCCCAGATGACATCAGTGATCACATTCTAACCTACATTACAAAACAAAAGAACTACAGCCCTAAAAATAACAATTTTGTTACCTATCGTTCTAAAAAACACTTCCAAGTAGAGAACTTCATTAATGAGCTAAAAGCCTGTAACTGGTCATCTCTAAAGCTACTTAATCTGGATGAAGCAATCTCCTATTTTAATTCTACATTCCTTTAAATTCTAAATAGCCATGCTCCCTTCCGCTCCTCCAGAGTTAGAACCAAAATAGCCCCTTGGCTCACAAAACAAACTAAAGAAAAAATGCTTCTACGAAACAAAATATGGGCAAAATGGAGAACCTCTAAAAGCTCTGCAGACCATCTGTACTTTAAACAGGTAAGAAATGCTGCCAAAAAGAATATAATCTCAGACAAAAAAAAACTACTATTCCCACCTTCAACAATCACACTCTAAAAATCCTCAAAAGTTTTGGTCTGGCATTAATAAACTGCTCAAACCAGGACATGCTAGAACTCCTTCCCCCTATTCTATTCCCAGTAATAACCCTCTGCAAATAGCTAATGCTTTTAACAATTACTTCATTGAAGCTATTCAAACTCTAACTCAAACACTAGCACCCATCACCCCCACTCCTTCACAACATACTAACAGTCCACTTCCCTCCCTACATTTGCAACCTGTTCCAACATCCTTTATCTGCAAACTCCTTCAAAAACTCAAACCCTGCACTCCCTCTGCTGATAGCCTTCCAGCAGAATACCTTCAAATTGCAGCTAAAGCCATAGCATACCCTGTTTCCATCCTTATAAACAGATCTATCTCAGAAGGCTACATCCCCTCCATATGGAAAGTGTCTCATATAATCCCCTTGCACAAAGGAGGTAAATCTACTGATATCTCCAACTACTGACCAATTGCTCTACTCTCCCCATTAGCCAAAATTATGGAAAAATTTATTCACCATCAACTACTTTAGCACCTTCTCCACAACAACTTGCTTGCTAATTGTCAACATGGTTTTAGGCCCTTTCATAGCACTACTTCTGCCCTGCTAAGTTTTATTGATTGCATAAACAGGAATCGGAATAATAACTCTCTCTCAGCTGCTCTATTTATTGACCTATCTAAAGCCTTTGACATGGTCAATCACAACCTACTTATCAATGTGCTAAAAGCCCAATCTCTTGACCCACAAGCAATCCTTTGGTTCAAATCTTATCTGGAAAATAGACAGCAAGCAGTACTCTGGGACAACAATCTATCCACACACCTCCCAATGAGCACTGGAGTTCCTCAAGGTTCTATCCTAGGCCCTCTTCTTTTCTCCATCTTTATTAATGATCTCCATACTGTTTTTCCACAATCCACCTGTATACAATACACTGATGACTCTACTCTTATCTGTACTGCCAAGTCTTCTTCCTCTCTCCAGACCCTTACACAAAATGTATTCAACACAGTTGAAAAATGGTTCACCCAATGCTGCCTTCTTCTTAACCCCCAAAAAACTAAACTACTACGTTTTACTCCCACCAAAAAATCAACACAGATCCACTTCACTATTACCTCTGACAATGGAACCTGTATTTCCCCTGATTCTACTGCTCATCTCCTTGGTGTAACTATTGACCATAACCTCAACTTTGATGCCCATGTTAGCAATGCTATTAAATCTGTCAATAAAAAATTAGGCTCCCTGTATAGAATAAAACCCTTCCTTACCCCACTAGCTAGGAAATCAATTACCCAGACTTATCTTACATCTACCCTATTCTATGCATCCGCCATTTATACCAATCTTTCAAAGCATAATCTCACCAAACTGGAAACTAGCTACAATAACATAACCAGATTTGCCACTGGCTCTCCATATAGAACCCACCATTGTCTTAACCTTAAACAACTCAGATGGCTAGAACTACAAAACCAACTACATTACAATCAACTTGTGATCGCACAAAAAATGCTGCACCATCCTACTAATACTCCTATCCTCTCTAATCTGATCTCCCCATATAAAAATCTTTCAACACTACGCTCTTCTAATAAGTTACTTATTGCCAACAATTTATCTAATAACAAAGCGGGTGAGTCACTCTTTTCTAATGTTGTGGGTAGAATCTGGAACAAACTTCCTAGTACACTCACTTCTCTCTCATCTGCACCAATCTTTAAGAAACACCTCAGAGATCACCTAAAAATACATTGGCTTTGCCCCTGCTCAAAACCTGATTGAATCATACTTTTCTTTCTTCTCCTCCCCCTTTCCTGTCCTGCTTCCAGAACAAATACCCCCCTACAACTCTTGAATAATTACGACCAGCCCACTCTTTTTTTACCTGCATCTTTTCCTTCCCATTCTCTTCTTTTTGCTGACTTCATGATTTATTTTTCAAGGGAATGCTAATGTTCAAATACTGTAACCTCTTGTCTGATTGTACATGACACCTACTAAAGAACTAATACTTGATTCTTTCTTACACCTACTCTAATGAAACCATACATTGTTCACAAATTAATAACTTTTCTTAGTATGTCTTGCTATGTAATTGAAAGTAGTCATTTTTTGAATGTTTGAATGTTATAATTTACTCATGTTTGGAGCTTTTCTCCCCGGGCCTCTACTGAAAATGGATATGTATCCAGCTAGACTAGCCCGGTCAACAAATATAAAATAAATAAGTAAATAAATAAATAGTAACTATCCTGTGAGCTCTCTTAGATCACAAAGATCTGCACTACAGACATCTGCACTGTTTTGCATGTTCATTTATTATATGAAATAACCCCATGCAATCTACCTTTATCCATGATCTCATCCATGTAACCTTCTCTACAATGCACAATTCCATGTAGTGTGTATTGTTTCTTACCACTGAAATTGAGGGATATAATTTTTAGACCAAAACAGTAATGAAAAAGAACAGAAGAGTTTTTTTTTATCAAGTATGAGGTGCATCAGAGCATCAGGCAAAGAACAGACCTAGGTTACTCTTATAGAAGGAGCAAATATCAGGAGTAGAACTCATCACCACACAAACAGAATCAAAGAATTTTTAGCACTCAAAAGCAGTGGTGGCTGGTGACTTCAAATTAAAAGGGGGCTAAAGGAGACAGTTGAATGGGTGGGGCCAGTAGGAAGGGGTGTAACAAACTAGAAAGGGATGGAGCTATGCTCAAAACCACAAAAACTGGGACTTTAAATATGCTGCCCTGCATGCCAAACCATCATTATGAGAGTCCAATCAAGACAAAATGAAGTGTAGAAGAAAAAAAATATTTCAGTGCATTGGCTACATGACAACTTACTTAATATCTATATGGAAAAGAAAAAGGTTGTGAGGCATGAAAAAATTACTTTTTAAATACATTACTGGAATGCCAGTCAAAATCAAGTATAAAAAAAAAACAAGCAGCACTCAACGCAAACCTCTTCTCCTTGCACTGCAGTTTTAATTATAATTTGTATTCAGTTTTATAAAAGTACCAAGTAAAATGCTGAAAGCAGCAATCTCTTGTTATACCCCCACTTGTAAAAATGTTTCTCATCCAAAAAAGACCTGCTTCCTGACAACAACTATCTACTTGTTTCATGGGGAAAACATGATCAAGTAAAAAATGAACAGCAAACAAGAAACAATCTCAAGATAAATTGCATAAAGGATTACTGCACAGGTTATGGACCACACATGCTAGATTGGCATTCTGTTTAGTTTATGGGTAAAGCCTGCAAAGATGACTTTAGGTCTCCAACAAATGTAAATGAGCTTCTGAAAATACTGTAATCCTGTCCCTTATTACAAATGCTGTCATATGCATTTCAATTCCTAAGGCTTATACGTTATCTAGTTATGTAAATTTTCTCTGCATGGCAACAGCAAAAAGGCTTTCAGTGTTGGTAATTCTTTAACAGTATGCTTATTAAAGTTTACTTGCATCTTACAATCTCAGACAAGCTTACCTGATGGTCATGAAAGCATTGCTACTTAAACACAAAGCAACAGGGCACTGCGACAGCATGCATTTTCTGAATAATAAGCATAAATCAACAGTATAAAAATATGACAGAAAACCAGAGCATTCTGCAAAATCAAAGATGAATGAAAAGCCACTGTAGTACTTTTGTCTACCTTGGATGGGGGGATACTCTGCACACTTACACTGCATAACTGCTCCTTGCCTTGCTTGGGCACATCCAGAGTCACTACATGGGGGAGTGGAGTGCAACAAGTATGTCACAATTTGAAATGTCTCTGGCTGATGGTGATGGCCCTGACACATTTGTCATACCTCTCAACCTCAGAGCAAGAAATCTGGTCAAGGCCATAAATAGAAGTGGGACAAAGGCACAAAGATAAGGACAATTTTTAAATATTGCTCTTATAAACTTAGAAATATAATAGAATAGTAGGTCTTGCATTAGTATGAATTTTCTGAAGGGTGTGAAATCTGAACCTCAAATATATGTAATTATTTTGTGATTGAGTTCCTCAGATCATACCAGTAATTTGCTAGAAAACCACAAATTTTATGAGGAACAAACCAAAATTTGGAGGCAAAAATCTGGACATTCTGCAGAAATCTGGACAGTTGAGAGGTATGTTGCTGAGCCTAGACCTCAGGAACAATCTCATTGATTTCTCATCCCACTTCAATGACTTGCTTCACTTATTCGCTTTTGTGGCTGAATCTCAAATCATCAACATTCTGCACCCCCCACCCACATTACCTATCCATTTCTTTCACTTCGTGCACCATGCCAGTGCCCCTCATATCTATAATGTTCACCCCTATACATATGTAGGGTGGAGGATGGGTTGGGGTTGGCATTATGGTTATCATGAACACAAGGTGCACTGTTTGATTCTAACCTTTGTTCACTGCCTGGCCATTGGCTAGGCATGTAATAATGTACAGACTGACTCCCTACTATTTACCTAAAAATGTATTCTTCCATCACTTTTAATCCTTCTCTCTATCTGTGGTGGTTGTCTCCCATCCTGTGCTGCATCCTTACTCCTTGTCACCCCCTTGTTCTTTCTGTGGTATCTCTCCTCTCTCCTGCCTCTGTTTCCTGCTGTCTCTTGCACCATGCTGTGATGTTGCTTCCTTTTTCTCTAGTGACCTACAGACAGCCATAATAGACGGATTTCTTGAATGTTGAAAAGCTTAACTAGAAAGATATAAAGAAAAAAGTTACTTGCACCCCCCCCCCCCCATGGAGATATTACACACACACACAACAGTGCACCACTGTTTCCCACCACAAAAGTCAATGTTATTTTGAAAAAAAAAGAGAGAGTGAAGTAATAATAAACAAAAGTTACCCACCCAAAAGCAACCTTGTCTGAGTAAAGCTATGCCATTGTTTCCTCCTTTGCTCTATCTCCCCTTCATCACTTCCACTAATGTTTGCATCTGCCATTTCTCTTTGTCTACCTTTTCCTTACCCTTCCATTCATGGCTGCATCTCTCACTGCCTCCCTTCCCCATATTCTGTGTCACTCCATTTCTCTACACATCTCTGATGACCTCCACCCATGGCCTTAAGTCCTCTGCATTTGTCCTCACTATCTTTTTTTACCACATCCTGGTGTCCCTTCTTCCCTAGTAAAACACTGTTTTTCTCACCTCTCTATCAAGTCCACTTCTATCTCTATATATCCTGTATACTACTATGACGTCCGTCATTCTGCACACCGTAATACCCTTGCCACCTATAAAAATCCCTGAGCAAAACAACTCCTCCACATCCTTAGCATCTCACAAATCTTTCACCCATTCATTTTCCACCTTGTCTTACTACTCTTGTATTCCAAAATCAGAGCATCGACCTCCTCTTTTTTCTGAAAGTAAAACTTTTTTTTAACCAGTGAGTGAGTTCACATCTTATGAATCCTTCAGCTTTAACAATACACAAGAAATTGTGACAGCTGACCCCATATGTCTTGTTATAGTGATCCTTTAATTAATAAATATAAATCTTTTTTCAATAAATGTATAAATATAAATTGAAATTGCTCATATGGTAATTATAAATTAAATGAAAGTGATTGAATCTGCAAAGTCTACCTACAGCCAGTATCACCATACATTGAAGTCTTCTGTAAGATATCATAACATTCTAAACCAAACTAAAATCCAACCATTTCGTAATACATGTTTAAGGTATTATGTCATTAAGCACATTAATCAAGTGCAGAACCTCCATTTCTGTTGTAATATATGGATTTTGGAATTTGGGAAAGAGAATATAGTGATACAGGGGCTGATAAACCTCTGTGTATGAGAGTTAAATGGAGCTCTGGATTTGCTGACTTGTGATATACTGATGAAACAACTTGATTTGTAAAAGTTAGAATACTAAGGTATTGAAATTCAGGGGACCATTTCCAGATGTCATTTATTGCCAGTATGCCAAAACGTCTAGTTAATGCAAAATACAGCAGTGCCTTATTTCTCAGGGAGTTAGAAAAGAAAGATAAAAGAAAGCAAACTTATTAATCTCTAAATATGATTCAGTTATACAAATTCAGGTATTAAAGGTGCAGATTTACAGCATCTCACAATGCATATCTGTATTTTATTGACTCTTGGAACTATTTTTTTTTCTCAAAAACATGCCAAACAAAAATGGTTTAAACATCCATTTTGATAAGTAATATTGATTTAAAATTAGTAAACCATTAATCCCTTTAAACACATAAAAACATCTAAGACATTGTGACCATTTCCTAAATGAAACAACTCCCTCCAGGGTGGAAGGCAAAAGTACTTGCCCTTTCATGTTTGAGAAGGACTTCTAGCTAAGTTACTGGGTGTTACAACACCTCCTGGTAGGTATGTTATTTCTCTATAATATGCACCTTGAATTGTGTTGTTTCTTATTTACCATCTAATTTAACTTGCAGTGAAAAATTTAAATGAAAGGGAAATTTCTTTTTGCTCTGTAACTAGAAAGTTATGAAATCTGGTCACTTTGTTCATGCTGGTATTTTGTCCTCTAATACAGAAAGAGCTAAGACTACTGAAAATCTCCTGTTAGTATATATTTTCAACAGATGTGTATGGTAGTAGGTCTGTAAAAAAACTGTTCTGTAACAGGTGCACTACAATTTATCTCAGCAATAGTACTTCTAGGATGGACTTCATTGGTCATATCTGCTAGCAGACCCCAGACCATTTATTTCTGTTAACAGTGTCATACATTTTAGAAAACTACAATATATGTGCCAAAAATGAATTTAAATTATCAGTATTGCCATGGAAACTGACTTTTTAAGACTGCTGGCATACAAACAAATACCTGCAAATGTATGATTACAAAATACTAAGTGCACATTAAAGCTCAGGAGTAGCAAGATTTTTATGTGGAAATGTAAATGCAATGATATCCGGAATAGCTACAGAAAAAAGATGGTTGACAATTTATGTTGTAGTGATAAGAAAATGTGAAACAGAAATTTGGTAGGCTAGATGTCAGACTTTCTACAAAAAAGCAGTCGGCATGAGAATCTTATTATCAGCAGACTACTTCAATAGAGGTGAAAGTAAGTGCTTAACACAGCTATAGCCTATCGATATTTGAAGCTGTTGGATGTACTGTAATCTTCAGTTGCAGTAAATATGAGTGTGAGGATACACAGATCCAAATTTTGTCAGTGCATGTCTTTCCCTATCTATAAAGTACCATTATGCATTTTGCGATATGATTCTTGTAGCTCTGAACATCATATAAAAAGGCTGCACAAAAACACCAACAAAATTATGTTAATAATACAGCAAAGGTAACATACACGTAAGAGTCTGAGTCTGAGATGAAGGAAGTTTACAGAATGTCAGCAGCATTCAAATCATATCTGTTAAAGAAAGACAGACTGGACTTTTCAAAAAAATTCATCTTTGTGGCAGGCATAGTTCTTTGGATTTATTGCTTTTAGAATTTCATGTTAAAAATAACACAATAAGTACAGCATTTTTATTTACTACATTTTACATTTGTTATCCAGGTAGGTGGGCTGGTCAGAGTCTGGCCTCCTATTTTATTGTGTGTTTGATGGGTCTATATTAGAACATCGAAGTTTCAAAACTTCGAATGTTCTAATATCGAACCCTATTCAGCAAAAGCTGAAAACATCGAACATACAGAACACAAATTTTTTTCCTAGGGAAAAAATTTGCTGTTCCAAAACACATACACACAACACAAGCACACCAAACAAACAGCAATCCACACACATACACCTAACCCTACACTAAACTATACACACACCACTAACTATCCACTTACCTTAACCCAAACCCTAACCCTAAGGTCCGTCACTATCGCACACTCACCTCACCCGCACCTTAACCCTAACTCACCTACCCCGCCCTAACCCTCACGGCCACACAGTCGCACACTTACCTGACCCCGCTCCCTAACTAACCTAACCCGCACTCAGTTGCACACTTACCTGAACCCAACCCGTAACTTTCCACCACAGCACTGAAAATACCGAAGCAACACCGAAGCAACAGAAACGGACAACCAAATTCTTTCCCTAGGAAAACATTTGTTTTTCTGTTGCTAAGATATTTTCAGCTTTCGCTGAATAGGGTTCGATATTAGAACATTCGAAGTTTTGAAACTTCGATGTTCTAATATAAACCCGTGTTTGACATATTCATCCTTACTGCCTTTATTAAGTCTTATTTTTTCAGTTTAAGGCATACTACTTATACTCTACTTTCCAATCGATGACTGGCTACACACACACACACACACACACACACACACACACACACACAGACACACACACAGACACACACACACACACACACACACACACACACACACACACACACACACACACAGACACACACACATACAGACACACACACACACACAGACACACACACACACACACACACACACACAGACACAGACACTCCAGTTCAGCTTCAGCAAAGTCCTTCCTTCCGTGAGAACAGCATAGTTAATCTCCCTAAGTCCAGCACACCCTGCAGCTTCTGAGTTTAGTTTAAAAAAAAAAAAGCCCCGCGACAGTCTTTCCTTCTGCGAGAGCAAACTACCCAGCCTGTAAATGTTGCCGTCCGATCCCTTTCCAGTCTGTGCAGTTGTAACTGCATAGACTTCTGGGGTCTCTGTAGTCTGAAGGTTGTCTTCCTTCTCTGGACTGGTTCACCAGCAGTCCGGATTCCTGTGCGCATACATGGAGTTCTGGGAATGCTCAATGCAGATGCGTGGAGTTCCAGGATATGCTTTTGTTTTTCTTTTTATTTTTAATTTCGTGTTTTCTTTTACAGCTGGGGGGGGGGTGCAGCCCAATAGCACGAGCCGCCCCTGCTCAAAAGACTGTAGTAGTTCTTGCTACAAATGTAGCAAACAATCACCAGAGCTGAATTTTTTTTTTGGTCCTAAGTTGAGGAACAGCCCCAGATACCAGAATAGCTATATCTTGCTCAGTTGATTACAGATGGTATATCTTCAAGCTTCATGGATATTTTATAATACTTCCCTAACCTTCCCCCATTGGGCTCACAACTAAAAAAAAATATATATATATATATATATATATATATATATATATATATATATATATATATATATACTCCTTTTGTCATGTATCTGTCCAGATACACAATCGATTACAAAAGAGCATAACATTACCTCAGAAAGAAAGTGAAGTTCCTGAGCTCCTTAGCTTATTTAAATACCTTCAAAAGTCCTGTTCCTGTTCTTTATCTCATACAGAGTCCATAACACTGATCTCTCTCTAACAACAAGACCTCAAATTTCTGTGTCCTAAGTAATATCTATGATGTTTGCAAAAGCAGCAACACCATGAGCACCTGCAAAAAGATCTTAACCTTCATTGAAACTTGAGTAGAACCTGTTGACAAGCTAGTTACTTTACAAAGAATCCCTGTTATCTGGAATAGAAACTGTTGTCTCACCATTTGCAAATGTACCTTTGATGAATGGATGGGTACCAACAAATACAGTGCTAGTCTTGCACCAGAATCCCTTATTGAAAAGATAATATATAGGTGGAATTGCAGTGGCTAGCCTGCATTGTTGATTTACTAATTCAGCTGCGTAGTAACAACCAGTGAAGCTGTGAGACTTTAGTTATCGAATAGCATATGCTACTATCTTCAAACATTTGGTTATTATGTGTTATGCCAGGCTTTCATATGTTTGCCATTTAAGATGTATTGTAAACTTGTTAAAGAAAATAACACAACATTGTGATCACATTACTCCTAACAGCAGGAGCCATATAATATTGATATTATCAGGAAGTTGACATGAAGCATAGGAGTCAGTGTGGTGCTTTGTGCTTCAGAAACTTGCTGCCTGCTATAACTGTAACAGCATAGTAGCCTTTCTCCACTTTGCATCACACTAAGGATCATCATTATAAAAGGAGTATGCAAACACTCACTCTGCCTATGCAAATAAATCTTCAAAGCAGTCAAAGGTAACTATTGAGATACAGAGCTGTTCCCAGTTCTACGTGAAAATATTGACTTATGGAAACTCATCTAACATCTGCCTGTGTTAGGGACTCAGGAGCTTCTGTAAGGAACTGAAAGTGAACTGAGGGAGTCTTTTGAAATAAGACTGGGTGATTACTCATAGTGGCATTCAGGTTATTGTAACTATTCTTTAGAGAAAGCTGCCAGACTGTGCGCCCCCTGTTTCACCAGACAAAACGACAGATGCTTATTTGGGGCTGCAAAGGCATGTGCAGCATTTGTGCTGTTTACAGAATAAACACAGTCCTGACACCATGAAAATAAGTTGTATAATATGCATGGTTTAAGAATTGTTGGGCTACATACTGCATAACTGACCAGTCTGACAAATGGGTATGGCAAAGGCTTTGTATAATGTGTAAAATGCTACACTGTGTCAGTTGGTGTCTCATTTACAATTTTAAGTTATTCATACCGTGTCAGTTGGTGTCTCGTTTACATTTTTAAGTTATTCATACCCTTTTAAATGGAATACATGAAATTACCATTGTTGATTTATTTTATACAGACAATCCTTGTATCACCGCTTTCAGTTTCTTTAATTCCAGTTATTGCCATAGCCTGAGCATCATGTGAGAAACATACATTTTGCTCATTATTTCCTCATATGACACAAAACTACTTCTCATAACATTTATTAATAAGGCAGATCCAAGCACTGTATCACTTTGTATGGGGTAAACATTGTAACCTGCTTGCTACAGCTTAAACTGAAGTTTTTTTGTAAATAGATAAAAAGATTTGGCACTCAGTGTTCCTTGCATATAAACCACAAGTGTGTGTTACAAACATAGCAAGTAGCTTGGTGAAAGTTTAAGGAAACAGAATAGCTTATTTCATGTTTTGTTTTGTTGTCAGCTAAGGAAGGAGGAGTGAAATGGGACCTGATTGGCGTCTGCATTTCAATGTGACCAAATCGCAGATTGACCAGAGAAGGGGCAGGGGTGGGATACAGACCTAGTTGACTAGTTGGCTCCTGCTCTTCGGGAGTACCAGCCAGGCACCAGATAGCAGACCTTTTTTGTCAAATTATGTTGAGGGGTGCCAGATTTGGGAATGGCTCCATGCACTGGGTGAGCCAGTTACTCTCAGAGATGACTGAGAAGATGGCATAGGCATACTAATGTGCTGTGTGCAATTAGATGGAGATAGGAGAGTAAAATTTAAGCTGCATTTGTCCACTAAAAAATGGCTATATCCTCAGGATGTGTGTGTGATGTTACTTTGCATCAGTTCAGAACACTGTTGGGTATTACTTCTGTGGATTCTAACATGGCTAAATAATGCTTTGTAGTTAGCATGGATGGCAATTCTGAATTCATACTTTGTTTTGGTGGATTTGATTTTTATTTCTAGGTCCTTTGTTGATCTTTTCTGAGTTTTTCTGTAGTTGTTGGGGTGTTTAATTTTGCTTTTATGAGCTATGAGTTTCTTCATCTGTTTAAAGGGAAAGTCTGACTGGACTAAGAATACTGATTTTCAGCAGAGGCCTGGGGAGAAAAAGCTCCAAGCACATCAGTTACATCGAGAAAGTATGCAGACGTATTAACGTTTATGTTATACACATTTAGTTAAGAGAGCATACATTATTGAAAATAATAATGTCTGCAAGATACAGTGTAGCTAGGCATTTCAAATGTGGATTGTTTGAGGAGTTAAATACAAGCATGAGGTTAGGCATAGAACTTATCTGTGAAAAAGGCCATGTATGATGTGGGGTCATCAGGATGAGAACAGTGTTTGAATTTCAACAGGTCATCAGTTAGTTGGACTACATTTGGTTTGGAGAAGTCTGAAGATAGAGGAGTGGTTACAAGGTAACTTGGGAAATGCACTTAAGGTAAAGTGCTACTGCATTCTGCTCAGATCTGAACATTGTTTTGGTAACTGTAGGTGATGACCAAAATGGGGAGGGGGCTAAGCTGATGAGAACCAGGTCCGATATTTTTGAGCCCCTCAATGGAATTTGCACTAGTTGCTGTAAGGAGTTGGCATTAATGAAGTCCAGGAATCTTTGTGCATACTTATTTTGGTGGTGTAGGTTCTCCATTTAATGGCAGGGTAGTTGAAGTCTCCCAAGAAGATAGTGCTGAGCTGTACAGTGAGGGATGTTAATTTGTTTAGATGTGCTGCATGGTTCACTGGGGTCATGGAAGTTGACAACTGTGTGGTGACATGTTTTGTTTATCCTGATAAAGGAGTAGAAGAGCTCATGGTCATTTGTCCTACATAATGTATCTAGAGGTGAAATTATATCTTAGGAACACAAGTACTCCCCACCAGCTCTAATACCAAGTTTGGCACTGGGTCTGAAGGAGTGGTAGGCATTAAATCTCTGCACTGTGTCTGGGTGTGTGGGGTAGTGTGCTTTCTCTATTCTGAAACCATATTTCATTAACTGTGCATATTTTGGCTTACATCATCATGGGCAGGAGAAGTAGAGCTGGAGTCAAACAGCCCATCAGTACACATGATTGAAGTACTCTGAAAGGATTTATGCACAGCAGTATTAAACTCTCTGCTCTGTCAAGAAATGAATTAGAGATGCTAAGAAAGAGCAAGACTCCTGCCTCATCATTCCCTTTATAGAACTGACTCAAAGTCTGGAATGTTAGAACAAAACCAGAACTGAATTGACTGGTGAAAGAGTCAGAAGGGAGAAACACTGGAAATTAGATACAGATCAAAAGAACTTATGTAGATTTGACAGATTACTGAGATAGAAGAAAATGATATTTGAAACCTTTATTTCAGCATATATACTAAATTAACCTGAAATATCATGGCTTAGGAAGGTGTATATTTAATGGACATGTAAACTGTTGCTTCTAACTTCTATCCTGCTTCCTATTAGTGTGAAGCAGCAAGCTGTAGTGGTCAAGTATCTCAGTTTTACATTTTTTAACTAAACTGCTAAGTTACTCAAGAGTAAGATTAGTGAGATACAACTTTACTAATACCTGTAATGTATGCATACTAGTGTCTGCATCAGCTCCTACAATAATGTTCACTGTGATCAGATTGATTAATCTTTTTAACGCCTCATCAGAAAAATGAGATGGGGTGGAGCCTAGATGGCACTCTGAAAGCAGCACTTTTTTAGAGCTCCTTAAAACTACTTTAAGTAACAGGAAATTATTATTTTTTTTATTTTGGAAAAAACAGTTAATTATTGTTCCTTAGTATTTTTATTACTAGTATTTCAACTTTTGAATATATTCTTCAAGAATTTCCTGTCAGAAATCGCTGGAGTTTAAAGCTGATTTGGGAAGATGAGTGGCTCAAAGAATTCACATGCAGAATCTACTCTGAGGAAAGAAATTAAATTGATGTCTTCAACTCTACAAGAACTATCTATTAAAATGGACAGTTTTAAAGACAACTAAGAAAACCTGAGAGAAAGTTGTCATACTCAAATTGAAACTTTTAAAGAACTTCTTCAGCAGCATCAAGCCAAAATATTAAGTATTGAAGAGTCCTTATCTGACATAGATGGAAGGCTCAAACAGGAGGAAACCCAGGGTGATTTTCTTCAACAGCAGAGTAAATGGCTTAACAAGCTAGACAATATGGAAAATAGAGAAAGGAGGACTAATGTGAGAATCTTTGGTTTACCGGAAAATTCTGAAGGAGATGACATAATTTCTTTCCTTAATTCATGGTTACCTGACATCCTAGAACTGAAAGAAGGATTCTCTTATGGTATAGAAAGATCCCACCGAGCCATTGGGAAACCCATTCCTACATATTCAACCTCCACATCCAGGTCAGTTGTGGTTAAACTTCTCTCTTATCTAGATAAAGAGCTTGTTCTTAAATGTGCTTGGAGAAAGTCCCCTCTGAAGTACAAGCAAAATCTAATTAGATTTGACAATGACTTTTCCTCCAGAGTTTTAGAAATGAGAAAGACTGGTAAAGTTACTTAAGCAAAATAAAATAAAAGCACAACTAGCATACCCTGCAAAAATAAGGATTTTCACTTCAAATGAAACAAGGACATTTAACGACATTGAGGAAGCAATAACTTTCATTAAGAACAACAACATGGTCACAGTTCTGGAGGAAATGGACTGATCTTTTACTACATCACTAAAAAGATCCCCTGAGAAAAATAATTGGATTGATGTAAAGAAAAAAAGCAAAGAACTGACTCAAAAAGTATTCCTTCTACTGCTTCTCTCAAAGAATCAACTAAAACTAAAAATTCATGCTAAAGGTAACAAAATATGTATTTGTCTACTCATTTTTTCAAGCATTTTACAAAGTAACTGTTAATAATATGAATACTCCTTTTACATACAACAGACTTAATGACTGACCAATATACTGATGCTTAGTAACAACAGTTATTTGTTTAAACTACTCTCTCTCTTGCGAGATGGTGAAGTATAAAAACGATGGTTGGGGAAGAAAATATTTAATATTAATGTAAGTTATACTACAAATATTGACTATACAAAATTTGTTTTGAATCTAATAGGCAAGGGTCGCTTATTGGCATGCAAGTTTAAATGTGTTTTTGACTCATTTGAGTCATTTGTAATGAAACATGATTTAATTTAAATTTAGACAATGAATAGATCCTGATGACATATTTAACAAATATTGTTATGGGTTTCAGCTAAGGGTTTTGTTTCCCACAAAAAAGTGAAGAGAAGCCCTTTTGTTACACGAGACATGCAGGAAATCTTCACTGCTTAGTTCACGAGCTTCTTTAGTGTACTATGCACACTATCGTAAAGGCAGAATGATCGTTTGATAAAGTTAAGTGCCAGAACACAAAAAATATAACTCAATGTATCACAGTTAAGTCATTATACTTTCTAAATTAGTCTAAGTTTTAGGAAAATAGTTTCAGGACATCACAAAGTGTTGTTTGAATATTTAGCTTCTGTTTTATAGATATGCGAAGAAACCCCTGTAACACAAAGTGCTGTGTTACTAGAATCCTTCTCTGTTTATTTGCTGAATAACTTTATAGTTAGCGAAGAAACACAGTTAAAGTCCTGATATATCTTACTAAAGGATATTATGTAGAAGCAAGCATACGATGCTAATGTGCAAACACATTACACTTCCTTATGGCCTTAAAGTGACAGTACTTTCATAAATAGTATAACTGTTCAGTATATGTTCTGTATGAAAGAAGGGATGGAAAGAAGATATTATGAGGTATGAATATATTATAGTTTACTAAGAGACATTATAAAACAGAAATAAAATGAATACATTTATACATGCAAAGTTGAAATATTCAGCATTAGACCCATTATTAGATATCTTGAAGTTCTTCGTGAATGTGCATTTAGTTAATAAATAAAGAAGAGAAATGACTTAAGAAATATGTATGTTATCATATTCAACGAAGTATCAAAGGAAGATATGTTTGAAAATAGCTACTTGACTAGATAAGAAAAGAATGTGTAAGATATAAACTGATACCGGGTTTTTATAAGCATGCATTGAGACCAATTTCATATTTATTGTATTGAACTATAGCTTACTATAATAGACATAGAATGCAAAATAGTGAACAGTCTGCAACATGTTATTTAGTTCAGACAAACATGGCTAACCTACAAGACTACATTATTAATGGAATTTCTCTTGCTGAAAACTGGTTGTAAAGGCATTCTTACCATGAAGCTAACTAAATGAATATCTTATCTACTTTTAATAATTTTGTCATTATCTAACTTACAGCTATTATTAATACTTAGTTATTGTAATGCAGCTTTAAATTGAATTGTTTTTTCTAATTGATATTTTACGAATGTGAAATAGTAATTTAGGACCTTGCTCATCACATGCAATAGACTGCTTAAGGCTCTCAGTAATCTAATAACAAATGAACTCTCTATTGAAGTTTAAGGTTAAGTAACAAACATGATATAGAGCTCTTTCATGTGTAATTGTTGTATAGCATAGCCTTGAGCAGCACTTGTATATGCATTGGAGTTTATATATATGCAGAACTTTATAGTTCTCATATCTAAACTTATCCATTAGAATGATGACAGATCTTAAATTTGTTTAATTCTCTGAGTTTATAATTATTAGTGTAAACAAATTGCACAACACTGACTAAAGTATGTCATATAAGGCAGTTACGAAATGATCTGGTCATCGTATAGATACTCATAAAAGATGGAAGGAAGATGGATTATCAAACACATTACATGATACTTCACTTATATTATGCAAATACATTATTAAAAAGGAAACCTACCCGAATTAACACCCACAATGTAATATATGATAAAATTTTAGTGCTTGGAATCTATATCAAGTTATTTTATAGCAAGCACATTTCTAAAGTATCATTAATTAAATTAGTCACATATATTTGATTTGATTTAATTGCAACCTCCAGAATAACATACAATGGAGCCTCCAACTTTTCATTAACATTTGGTTCAATTTTTGCAATGAAGGTTAATCTGACTGAGCTTTTTAGTTCACTCAGATGGGGAAAGTTATACATTCCATGTTTGTTAAAAGGTTATTCTAAATATTTGTTTATACACATGTATAAGTTCTACTATTGTACACTTGTTGATTTTCTCTTCTGGCCTCATTCAGATTCTAATTTACATACTTTAAAAGAAAGTAACAGTCTCACAATTGAATTCAATGCATATATGGAGATTACACAACAAATAAATGACAAAATATCTTGTCATTATTTCAGTCAAAACTCTTCAATAACAAATTACTGAGATGGATATAGTATTACTCTCTTTAAATATAAATGGTTTAAATAACCCTAGGAAAAGATCTAAGTTACTCAAATACCTAAAAATAAATAAAGCACAACTGGTATTTTTGCAGGAAACTCACTTTAAAGCTAATGATAACCTCACATGGAACCCATGTGACTTCCTAAAGCTGTCTAACTCATTGTACAGTAAAAAAACAGAGGGGTATTAATACTATGGAAGACAAATATTATCAATCCTCAAGTTTTATATAACTATGAAGATAAGGATGGCCTTTTATCAATAGTAATAGTAAGATATAGTAATAGAATCTGGACATTGGTGAATTTGTATTGGTTTCTGGGTATAGGTGTTGGAACTATTAAAAAGCACATAGAACTTATCAACAAAACTTCTAAAGATAGCTTAATTTTGGGAGGAGATTTTAACTGCTTCTTAGATAGCCAGGAGACCACCAACAAAAGACCCTTTTGTATTACATCTACAGGGAGAACTCTTAAAAAATGGATAGATAATTTGCAGTTATTAGACTCATTTAGTCTTAAGAATGAAAGTTCATTACTATTCTCTCATAGTAACTATAGATTCAACACCCAAGCAAGAATTGATGAAATATATGTATCCCATGATTTAAAAATGAAAATATCGCATTATTCTATAATCCCCTGCCCCCTATCTGACCATAACTCGCTTATTCTTAGAATTCAAATGGATTTCAGAAGATTGACAATCAACAAGAGAATTTCAGCATATTTTACTAAACTAAAAGAGTTTAAGCCATGGTTAGACTTAGAAAAAAAATATTTTTGGATACAAACTGTACTAGTGAGATAAATATAGTTATTTTATGGGATTCTCTAAAGGCATATCTTTATGGTAAAATTATTTCTTGGTGTAATAATAAAGCAAAGGAATGGGAATCAGAGCTAATGAACATTCAAAAACAAATCATAGAAACTAACCTAAAGGTTTTAGAAGATCCTGTTGTAAAAAGAAGGAAATTGGAGAATTAAATAAAAAAATACAACAATATCTTAATGCATAAAACCAATTTGGCCTTAGAAAAATTAAAATTTAATTTTTATTCATCTCTCCTAAATATATGCATAATTTAGCAATGAGATTAAAAAGACTTTCCAATGCAAATAATATTACAACCATAATTCTTGAAGGGGATAACAAGAAAAATGTTTCAGATATAAGTGACATTTTGGACGCTTTTAAATTTTATTTAAAAAAACACTACAATAATAATGACTCACTTCATAGCAATACAAACATATGCCTAGATCACTCAAACTAAAATAAAATACCAGAGAGCATAAACATGAATATTCAAAAACAAATTACGATAGAAGAAATTAATGAAAAAATTAAAAGAGGTAAAAATAACAAAGCCCCTAGGCATAGATGGAATCATTATAGAAATTTATAAACTATTCCCAACATCTGTCATAACAATACTTCAAAAGGCACTAAATGAAACATATTCACATGGCACAATTCCACCTTCATGGAGATACTCCTTGATTACACCTATTTTAAAGGAAAATAAAAATCCCAACTCATGTAGTTCATATAGACCTATTTCACTCCTCAATAATGACTACAAAATTCTTATGTCTATTCTGGTTAGTAGGATTAAAAAATCTCTAACTCAAGTCAGTGATGACCAAACAGGATTTATTTACAACAGACACACACCATGATAACATACAAATAATTTTAACCACTATAGACATTTTAAATAAAGACAAAGCTGAAGCTCTAATAGTCACATTAGATACTGAAAACACATTTGATTCACTAAATTAGAATGATCTATTCAAAGTTCTACAAATTTATAATTTTCCTGTACAGTTCATCACTTTAATAAAGAATATCTATAGAGACAATTTGGCATATGTAAAATTAGGTCCATTCACATCAGAAGCAATTAAAATTACTAAGGGTACCAAACAAGGATGCCCCATGTCTCCAATATTATTCGCCCTAGCAATTGAACTTTTTTCCTCTGAGATTCATTCAAATCCCAAAATTAAAGGCATTGATATTTATAATCAATTTAACTCCAGTGCTTTTTGCCGATGATATTCTACTCACCTTGTTAAACTCAGATGAGTCTCTATGTGAATTAAACTCTTTAGCTGAAAAATTTCATCAGATTTCAGGTCTAAAAATTAATGCTTATAAATCGAATCATATACTATTAAATAATAAAAATAAATCAAATACTAACATAAATCAAATAGTTGGTAAACAGGTTTCCTCTTTAAATTATTTAGGGATTGTTTTATTTAAAAACCTAGAATTAACTTTATCTACAAATTACAACAATATCCTGAATACCCTTAAATTATTAATAGGAAAATGGAATAAGTTGTATTTAACCTTCGAAGATAGATTGCAGCTAATAAAGATGGTCATTCTCCCAAAGGTAAACTACATTACACAAGCTATTCCTATAATTCCTAGCAAAAAAAATTTTAAAGATTTAAATAAAATCAATATAAGTTTCCTTTGGTACCCCAAAAAAACAGAATAGCTTTTCTAAACCATATTAGGCCCTGGGAGATAAGCGGTATTAACTTTCCTGATTTAGAAACTTATATCAAAGCATCCATTTTCAAAATGATAATAAATTGGATAGATCCAAAATTTTCTTCAGCATGAAAAACATTACATACTGTTATTTTTCAAGAAGAATGTAAATTAGCAAAAAACATACAACTCAATGATCAGAATAATAAGCTCTGGTGTTTTATTTGTATTAACTTGCAATACAACTGCACCAAACCTACTAATCTAAATTATATAAATTACATTTACAATACTTTTCGGAGTTTTGTAAATAATAACGTTGACATCAAATTATGGTTCCAGTTATTAACTCCATTTAAAATTACAAAAAACTTTTTCAACAACATTCCCACAGATACCCTTAACTCATGGAAGAGAAACAACTTCATATGTTGACACCAATGTATGGAAAATCTGAATGTTTCAGATATGAATCAGTTAATTAACACATTTAATTTATCAAACACTGACTGGTTAGCTCTTAACACCCTAATAGCTTATGCAAAAGATCTATGTCGAACAATAGATAATTCCTCATTTAGTTCCATGCCCAAATGTATACTTCATTTATATGAGGTAATTTATGGAGACTTTAATTGGACAAATTTAACTTCAAACTTATATAAAATTATCATTAACTATAAAACAAAAGCTAATCAGAAATTTTGGAATTTCATCACTAAAGATCATACATTATTCCTATCAAATGAGACCAAAAAAGATATATTCTATAAAGTTAACATCAGATATACAAAGTTGGAAAATCTTTGCATGGGAGCTCCTTCATAGAGCCTTTTATACTCCAAGTAAAATAGATTTAGTAGTATGAATGAAATACTGTGCTGGAGGTGTTCCTTGAAATGTAATGCAGATTGGTCTCATATTATGTATGAATGTTCTTATATAAAGACATTTTGAGAAGATATTGGTGAATTCCTGCAAGCCATTTATACTGACTCTTTTACTTTGTCAAAGTTATTAATTCTCCTGAATATAAATGAAACCACTGCAATGAAAAGGAAAGACCGCTATCTTCTTTGGACTGTAATGGCAGTATCAAAAAATGCATCACAAGGAAATGGAACTCCACTATCAGCCCAACTCTTGAGGATTTTCTAACTCTATTGAAAGAGGTAGCTTTGTTAGAAATCAAAGTCAAGGAAATGAGAATCTTTCCTAGGAAATGGACCAGCAATCTCTGGGAGAAAGTTCTCTCCCTAATTGAGACAGTCAAGATGGTCACAAATTAACCTATATAAGAGAGGTTGCAAGAAGTCATCATTTATTTTGTCTCACTGTTTGTTTAATAATGTATAGTGTCTGTATATGTAGTAATGATTGTACTTCTTTTAGATATAACTGTCTTGAGGCCATTTTGCATTTGTAAATATTATTTAACTTATTTTATTTGACTTACAAAAATCATTAACTATTGTTTCTAAAAAAAAAAAATTAATAAAATTATTTGAACAAAAAAGAAATGAGATGCTTATAAACTTAGCATTACATGTTTTGTGTGTAACTAAGTAGGAAGAATTAAAACATGTACTTTATCTTTGCTGACCTTCCAAGGATAAAAAAAAAAAAAAATCTTCGCAATTAAATTTAGACACAGTGGATACAAGAGGTACAGCAAGAATTTCACAGTACAAATGTAGCACATGGTGCTATTCAAAGTAAAATAAAGAAAGATAATAAAGACAACTCATGTTTCATATTGCGTCCTAAAACAAACGCAGACAAACTGGCAAAACACAGCATGTTGAAATAGTTCACTAACAATATAGTAACTGCATAAAGGATTAAGTGCAATCTGATTTGGAAATGCCTGCCATTCCTACTTTTTGCAACCACAAATTAGTGATTCCTCTCCTCTTGGATGTGCCAATTCCTCAGATAAGTCCTAATATTAACAATCGCCAGCAAAGCAAATATATGACAGAAGGTATACCAAGGAAAAGTAGTCATCCGTAGAATGTAGTCTGAGGAAAAGCAGCATTTCTTGATGCACAGCATGCTCTGTCATCTCAAGACACAGTACCTTCCTGCATTTACAAATGTCCAACCCTTCCCGCAAATACACACTGTCTAAAGATGATGTGCATAATAATGAAGAAAGGGAAGCCAAGCCAACATCTGGGAAATGGATGTGAGATGGTATGACAGTAAAGAATAGGGTAACAACATTCTAACTCCTTGCATCATCACTAGATGTACACACCTAGTACAAAGCTAGTTACGAAAATAAAATTGCTGAAGATTCCAAAGACAACCACAAGGCATTCTATAGTTATGTCAAGAATCTAAATGGCAATGCTCAGATCTGCTCTGAGCTTCAACAGAATGGCATTAAATATACTGATCCCAAGGAAATTGCCAATATCCTGGCAGATCGATTTAGTGTCAACTTCACCCCCCTCTCACCCCCTAAAGGGCCCATTTCAGTACCAAGAGATTGCCAAATTCCGGTAATCACGGCCGCACAGGTAGAAACCGCACTCTCCAAAGCTAAAAATACAGCATCCATGGGATCAGATGACATCCCAGGCTGTGTACTACATGAACTACAAAATGAACTGGCACCTCACCTAAGTGTCATGTTTAATCATAGTCTCACCTCAGGCTTCATGCCCACTGAGTGGCACACAGCTGCAGTTATCCCACTCCACAAGGGGGGGGCTCCACCTTGGATCCCAGGAACTACCGTCCCATCAGTCTGACAAGCCTGATCTGCAAGGGCATGGAACGCATTATCATGGAACTTATAAACAAAGACATTAGCAACCTTCAAACACTGGACCCCACCCAGTTTATTTTTATTTTTATTTTACATTTGTTAACCGGGCTAGTCCAACTGGATATATTTCCATTTTCAGCAGAGGCCCGGGGAGAAAAGCCCCACAGTAACATTTAAATGTTTATAATGCACAATTGTAAGAGAAAAAAATAAAATGTAAGACAAAAATACATGAGAGAACAGTAGTTACAAAGTCATACTATCTAAGAAGATACCATATTCAAAGAGAATTATTTGCACAAATGTAAAGAAATACATTAGTTAAAAATAGAGAGCCTTAGCTACAGAGAAGTAAGCTAATTAAGAAATACAAAAAACTTTGAAAGGAATAAGATACTTACTGTATGTGAGGTTGTTTACAATATGTTCACAGTTATTTCATATCCTATTTGCAGGAAATAATTTAAAATAGTTACCGCTACTCAGGGGTAAGTAGTGTTAAAAAGGTGGGGGGAGGCAGGATAGAGAAAATGGCGAAAGAGAATGCAGACAATTAGTCAGGGTAACAGCAACAGCATAACAAGTGTGTTTTAAGATGTTGCTTCAGCCTTTGCTTAAAGAGTGGGAAGGAGGGCAGTGCCGTTAGATCTGATGGCAACATGTTCCAATGTTTTCCAGTGGTATTAGAAAACAAGGCGTCACCTGCCAAGTTATTAGACTTGATAATGCTAACCAGTAGTTTAGTGGAAGAGCATAAGTAATTGAGGTTTGCATAGGGGGTAATAAGGTTACAGAGTACTGGTGTGTTCTTAGGTTGGTAGAATATCCTATGAACAGTGGTAAGTTGGGAAAGTATCAGAATGTTTTTTAGTTCAAGCCAGTCAAGCTGCTTTAGGTTCAGACAGTGGTGAGTTCTAAATGGGTTCCCAGTGGCAAACCTGGCAATATTATTATAGGAGTTAGTTTAGTGAGATTATTTTTCTTTAGGTTAGTATATATGGGGGAAGCATAAAGAAGAGTGGAGATTAAATGGGAGTAGGCAATTGTAGTTCTGGCTGTTGGTGTTAAGAAGGGTTTTATTCTATATAGGGAGCCCAATTTTCTATTTACGGTTTTTATAGTGTTATTTATATGATTGTCAAATGTAAGGTTATTGTCAATTTAGACTCCTAATAGTTTGGTGGTAGTGTCTGGGGTTATAATGGTGCCATTATTTGATTTGATAGAGAAATTGATTGGGGGGGGGGACTTACGGTTAGGTGTAAAGAGTAAGAGCTTGTTTTTTTTTTTGGCATTCAAGAGGAGGCAACATTTTAGGAATCATGCCTCGACTGAGTTGAATACTGTCTGAGTTAGGGATTGTAGTTCAGATGTGGAGTTGGCAGAACATATGAGTGTGGAATCATCTGCATATTGTATGCAAGTAGCTTGAGGGATCGCTAAGTAAAGGTCGTTGATGAATACTGAGAATAGAAGTGGACCAAGAATGGAGCCCTGAGGGACTCCAAGGGAGACTGGCAGGTGGGAAGATGGTTTATTCTCCCAAAGGACTGCTTGTTGCCTAGTGTTAAGGTAGGACTTAAACCAGAGAACAGCCTTGGTGTCAAGAGCAAGGGATTCAAGAGTTTTTAGAAGTAGGGGGTGGTTATGCTTTTGACAGATCAGTAAAGAGTGCAGATGAGAGGATGTTGTTGTTACGGTTTTTATTGATAGAGTCGGTGAAAGATAGGAGGGCTGTGGTGGTACTATGAAATGGCCTGAAGCCATGCTGACATTCAGCTAGTATATTACGTTGGGTTAGGTGGTTAATAAGTTGATGGTGAATACATTTTTCCATAACTTTTGCTAAGGGTGATAAGAGTGCTATAGGCCTGTAGTTGGAATACTCATTGGAGTTTCCACCTTTATGTAGAGGGATAATGTGGGAGATTTTCCAGATATCTGGATGGTTCCTTCATTTATGGTTCTGTTTATAAGGATGGATACAGGATAAGCCACTGCTTTGGCTGCTTTTTGCAGGTATTCAGATGGTATTTGGTCTGCAGAAGGGGGTACATGGCTTAAGTTTATGTACAAGTTTTTGGATGTACGAGGTAGCGATGGATTGTATTTGGAATGTTGGGAGAGTATTAGGTAAAGAGGTTTGGAGATTAGAGTTGTTTGTGGACTGGCAGGCTAGAGATTTTATGGTGTCATTGAAGAAGGTATTGAAGGCATTGGCAGTTTGAAGAGAGGTATTGTTATCAGCCCCTAGAGGGGGTGGTGTACTGGAGTGCCCTGGGTGAAGGAGTCTATTAATGCTAGACCAGAATTTTTGTGGATTGTTATGGTGAGATTGATGTAGTTTACAATAGTAGTTTTTTGTCAGTCAGTATAGCTTTTTTAGTAGTATTCCTTAGCTGTCTAAATGTTAGTTTCTCTGAGATATTTTTGGATGCTCTCCACTTGGCCCAAGATTTATTCCTAAGCAATATGAGTTATCTAGTTTCTTTTGAAAGCCAGGGGCCAGGTTTGGACTTCATTCTGATAGAACGTTTAGGAGCATGCTTGTCAAGGATAGTTAAGAATTTAGAGTTGAAATATTTAACTGCCTGCTCAAGAGGGAGAGTTTTTAGTGGGTACCAGTTACAGGCATTAAGTTCATTTTGGAATAATACAGGTTTAAAATGTTTGTTGCTTCGAGAGATCTTGTAAGTAGGGGTGTTAGGGATATCATTCTTTTGTCTTATAATGTAAGTTAACATATGATCACTTAAATCATCTGGTAGAGTTCCTGCCTTGTAAACCTGTTGATGTTTATTAATGAGTATCCAATCTAGGATACTCTCTTTGTTGTTGGGTTTGTTAAGCCTAGTGGTGGTGGTAACAGTTTGACTAAAGCCATGAAGATTAATATGTGATGCCGGATTCTCCGTGTTTACACATTTCCAGTCAGTTATAAAATCACCAAGTATAATGGTTTCTTGTGGGTAAGAAGTTGATACCCAGCTTAGAATGTTTTCTATTGTAGAGATATTATTACCAGGGGGTAGGTAGATGCAGATAATATATAGGCCTTTGAAAGCATTTAGTTGAAGTCGGGAGATCAAAAATTCAGCCTTACTATCCCGAGGTGGGTTGTAAGATATGGAGGAGATCTGTAGGGTGGATTTATACAGTAGAGCTACTCCCCCACCCCTACGTTTAGTGTGGTCGAGTCTCAATATGTTGTAACCTGGGGGGATTATTTAATTATCTTTAGTTACAGGTTTTAAACAGGTTTCTGTGAGGCAGAGGATATGAAATGAATGAGTATCAAGGAGGGCATGGAGATGTGCAATTTTATTGTTTGTACTGCGGATATTAAGATGACCTAAAAGTAAAGAATTTGAGAGACAGGTTTGGGTAGTTAGGGTGGGGGGAGTGGTAGAAGGAGTTGTAAAATTTGGGATGCTTGTAGGGCCTGGGTTGGGATGGATGTCACCATATTTTAAGGTGGGAGTCTTTAGGGCAGAAAATGGGTAGTTGAGGAAGCTGGTTAGGTAGTTTAGTTTTTTTAGAGTTGTGTTATTGAATTTAATATGAGTAAGACGATGATACTTGGCTAGCAGGTAGCAGGGTGTGGATGTGGTGTTTATTTGAAAATGGGTAAAGGTGTAGTTGTAACTAGCTGTTTGTTTAGGAGAGTAGTTGAAGTAGTTATAATTAACTTTATTAATGGAGGTGAAGAGATAGGCGGAGGTGAGAATAGATATGAGAGTAAATAATAATAAAAATTTGGTTAGGATAGGTTTAGTTGTTGAAGACATATTTCAAAGAGTTTCTTATGTAGCTATAGCAGGAAACTGGGTAAGAAAGACAAAGGAAAGTAAAGGTTTTATAAAGTTGTTTGTGTGGAAGCGGTGATAGGTAGTGAAATAGCCATAAGAGGTTTAGGAGGAGGTACAGGATGTTGGAGGGGAGGGAAATGTAAAATAGGTGGGGTATGGTTAAATTAAATAAGTTGGTTGAAGTATTAGATTGGATGGTTGGGAGAGGGGGTTTGGTTAAGGAGGTATAAGTTTAGGACCCCTGGGGTGTGTGGGAATTGGGGGTAGGGTAGGGGAGCAGAGTGAGCCCAGAGGGTGAATGGAGTTGGCAGAGCCAAGATAAGTAAGAAGCTAAGTGAGAACAGTCAGTGGAGTGCTGACTGCAGTCGGTGAGTGTGGGTGGAGATAAGTAAAGAGAAAAAGAAATGTAGTTGTAATAGTGGAGGGAGTAGTAGATTGTATAACGGAGACTTAGGAAGGGTAGAGTGGGACTACATTATAGCATGAAAATAAAATTAATGCTTGTGAGCTAAGGTCTAAGATGGCAGGAACAGTGTAAAGAAAGGTAAAACTAGGAGTGGGCACTATCTAGAGGACAAACCTTATATTGCAGCAGTAGCTCCTGAAAGTAGAATAGCAGATCTGGGATTGGGGGGACAAGCTTGGAGATAATTAAGGGGGAATACAGGAAGGAAAAAGTGTGGGGACTAGAAAGTAATGAGGGGTAAGGCTGCTGGCTATCCAGGCAAGAAGGTGTGCTAAAACATAAGGTATTAGGTTAAACTATATAGCTGTTACAGACAATTTATAGCAGAACACATACTTTCTGGTCCCTTGAGGAATTGAGGTTCAGGGAGATATTTAGGTCCTATTACTGGTGTTAGGGATGAGACAGCTGGAATTGATTTGGGTTATGGTTCGTGGTCAGCAAGCAGTGCGCAAACTCCTACTCAGGTACAGGAATCTCAGGATTGAGAGTTTCTGGTTCCTTGAGGAATTGAGGTTCAGGGAGATATTTAGGTCCTATTATTGGTGTTAAGGATAAGACAGCTGGAATTGATTAGGGGTTATGGTTTGTGGTCAGCAAGCACGGCACAAACTCCTACTCAGGTACAGGAATCTCAGGATGGAGAGTTTCTGGTGCCTTGAGAAACTGAGGTTCAGGGAGATATTTAGGTCATATTGCTGGTGTTAGGGATGCAACAGCTGGAATTGATTTGGGTTATGGTTTCTGGTCAGCAAGCAGGGCTCAAACTCCTACTCGGGTTCAGGAATCTCAAGATGGAGAGCTCTCATCCAACTTTCCATCATGATTTTAAATTCCAAACTGTCTTGTCAGTTTGAGTTTGTGAAGGGCCGATCTTGTCTCCTGAACCTGATTGACTTCTTTGAATCAGTCTCCAGAGCTGTGGACAAGGGTAAGGCAGTCCACACAGCCCCTATATACCTCACCAAGGCCTTCAACACCATCCCCCACTCTGGAATCATAGATAAACTTACTAAGCTGGGCATAAATCCCTACGTCACTCGATGGGTTGCCAACTGGCTTACTGACAGAACCCAGACTGTAAAAGTAGCCGACTCCAAATCCAGCTCCAGACAATGGAGTACCTCAGGGTTCAGTCGTGGGACCACTCTCGTTTGGCATCTACTTCTCTGAAGTACAGGCCAAAACTAAGGGACTCTGGCTAACAGAGTTCACAGATGACTGCACACTGGGAACCATTATTGAATCCCCAAATGATGTGGATATTCTACAAAACGGCTTTACAGAAACAGATGCCTGGTGCCAGAGCCATGGGCTCAAGCTTAATACCAAGAAATCTATAGTTATCCCCTTTGGAAAAAAACGTGTACCCATGAATTACCACATAGGTGGCAGTACACTAAACATCAAAAGTGTGATGAGAGACTTAGGGACACAAGTGGACAGTGGTCTCACTTTCCATAACCACATTGCCGCAACAGTCAGGAAATCCTTCTATGTGGCACACCTCATCACTAAGGGCTTTTCATCTAGAAAAAAGGAGGTCATTGTCCCACTGTACTCATCCCTCATTAGACCCATCATAGAGTATAATGCCCAGTATGGTATGTACCTCACAAGACATCTGCAACAGATGGAAAGGCCACAGAAATACCTCACTAAAAGAATCACAGGCCTAAAGCAGATGCCGTATGCTGACTGTCTAAAAAAACTCCAGCTATACTCTGGCATATCGTCTACTCAGAGGCGATCTCTGCTTAACATACAAGGCCATGTCAAACCCTGAGCTGTTGGACATGCTCCACTTAAAGAAATCCCAATCCCTCAAAGCCACACGCTCCAGGGATCTAAACCTTGTCATCACAATGAACAAAACATGCTGGAGCAATAGGTTCCTGACTCAGAGACTCCCCATACTATGGAATAGACTGCCCATACATGTCAAGCAGCGCGCCTCCTTGGTCCTCTTCAAAAGGAACCTTGATGATTTGATGATGGGAGATAGGAAATTCACCCCAGGGATCATGTCAGTCAGGGCGACTGACATGATCCCCGGGGTGAATTTCCTATCTCCCATCACCAGAGAAGTAAATATTGTGGGAATAAATATCCAGGGAATTGTTATGGCTAGGCTTGTATAGGCCCTGATAGCCTCATACCAACCTATGAACCTACAAGTGTTTTTGAAGGCTAAACAGTCTTAAAGTCTCATGCTGGTCTCTGTTTGTTGACTGCAGTCTGCAACAATTTGGCAGAAGACACAAATTTTACAAGGAACAGACCCAAAATATCTCTCAGTTTTGTTTGATCAAAAATTCCAGGAAAAAATAAAAATAATGAGGGAGAAAAAGGGCCAATTTTTAAATATTATTTTATTTGCTAGAAAACCCAGTGGGCAAAGTGCCCCTTGTTTAGGTGACCTGGGAGCACTATTTGGTTAAGCAACCTGCTCATAGTCACAAAGTAGGCAAATGGAGGGGAAAGGCTTCAAAAACTATACCTTTGACTACAGGAAACTGTTCATTAACTAAGTGCTAGACAACTCCAAGTCACTTAAAATGTTAGCAGAATAATAAGTGTTGCATAGATGTGCATTCTCTGAACAGTAAAAAAATGTAAAACTGTAATGAGTGGCATTACTGACTTATGGTTATCTTTGGTGATTTACCAGAAAACAATAGCGAGGGGCAGGGCATAAATATGAGCAAAATCACAGATAGATAAGAGGCAGACTATTCTAACTCACTTAAAAGAACAATAAGTTTTGCATAAAAATGCATCTCCTGAACATTTGAACAGCAAAATTATTTAATTCTAATAATTGTCATTATTGACTGACTATAACCTAAGTGATTAGTGCAAAAGAGTAAAGTGCTAAACTCCTAGTGAGCTGCTTTCAACAGGCAGAAGTTTAGGGTTTTTCTGTCTGCCTCCATTTGCCTACTGTGCAACTTTGAGTAAGTTGCTTAACCAGATAGTGTCCTTGGATTGCCCCTTTACCTGGTTTTAAATGTAGAAAAACAAAATTGTAGGACATACATAGGATCATATTGTCATAGGAGGTTATCAGATAATGGCCCTGGGGCCCTTACAAGCCTAGCCAAGAGTTTATCCCCAAAAAAGAAACCTCAGTCAACACCTGTCATCCCTATCAATGGGGGACACAGGTGGAATCCCTGGGACAAATTTGTGGTTGCCCATACACTCATCAAGGTTTCACTTGTAGGGTGAGCGATGTACTCTGACATGTATGGGAAGTTTATTCCAGAGATGGAGAAGCCTCTAAGAGACAAACCTGTCTTTCCAGCAGGTTTTGTTAATGTTCCATATTAGATTTAGGCCTTTCGAGTGGGTAATGCGCGAGGAGTTAGACTTACAGATATGGAGCATCTCTATTAGGCAGCCCTACTAGATCACTTGTGAGCTGTCTGTACAATACCGAGTAGAGTGATAGTGTTTTGAGCCTGTCCACATAGGACAGGTGTTGGAGGCCATGAATGCTCTTTATGAGGTATTTTTGTGGTCTTTCCAGCTGGTGAAGGTGTTTGGGGAGGTACATACCAAACTGGGCATTGTACTCCATTATTGGCCTAATGAGGGAGGAGTACAGAGCAGTAATAACCTCCTTTTTTCTGGATGCAGTCCCTTTACTTATGAGATGAACCAAGTAAAAGGATTTTCTGACCACTGCTGCTACATGATGGTTGAATGTGAAATTATTATCAATCTGTGCACCCAGGTCTCTCAACACAGGTTGTGTGCTTAGGGGATTGACGTTGATGTAGTGATCAGTAGGGGGCATATATTTGCTGAATGGTATGATGATAATTTTTTTTTGCATTTAACTTAAGGCCATGACTTTGGCACCAGTCATTTGTTGTTGTGAGACCCTCTTTTAGTATGTTAACATCATTTGGGGAGTCAATGACAGCAACCAACTTACAGTCATCTACAAACTTGGTTAGCTACAGGCCTTTTGTCTTTGCCTGGACCTCTGACAAGTAGATGCCAAACAGTAGGGGTCCCAGGACAGATCCCCGGGTAACACCACTGGTGACAGGTCTGCTGTTGGATGTGGTGGTGCCTATTTTGACCTTGTGGGTCCTAACGGTGAGCCAGTTGGCCACCCACCTGATGAGATAGGGATTTACATCAAGTTGTATTAGCTTTTCGATGATGCCCGAGTGGGAGATTGTGTCAAAGGCTTTGGCCAAGTCAAGGTAAGCTGTATGTACTGACTTTCCCTCATCCAGGGCCTTGGTGACGGTCTCAAAAAAGTCAACCAGGTTCAACAGGTAAGATCTGCCCTTGGCGAATCTGAATTGGGTGGGGTCAAGTGCTTGGAGATTGCCTGTGTTTTTGTTTATGAGGTCCATAATAATATGCTCCATAGCTTTACGCATCAGACTTGTCAAGCTAATGGGGTGATAGTTTCCACGGTCAGTAGTGGCACCACCTTTGTGCAAGGGGATGACAATGGCAGTTCTCCGCTCTGCTGGAATAAAGCCTGTACTTAGGCTGTGGTTTGATAGGGTAATCAATAGCAAAGCTATTTCTTGCTGGAGATGATGCAAAATACAGCCTGAGATACTATCAGGTCTCATAAAAGCTGTGTTCTTTCCCTTGGATAGGGCCATTAACACTTGATCTATGGAGATGTGAGGTACAGGACAAATATAGGGGATGTTGAGTAGGCCTTTGTGGCGGCAGGGAGGTGAAGTTTGCACTGAACCTGTCTGCTAGCATGTTGGCTAAGTCAGCAGGATCAGTGTAAGTGGTACCGTTAATTACTAATTTGGAACAAATTTTGCCTGACATAACTGAAGAAGGCGTTGCGGTTTCCCTTTGTTTTGAAGGCTAGTTTCGATTCATAATTGGCTTTGGAGGTTTTCACTAGTGATCTAATTTGCTTGTTGAGGTTAAGGAGGGAGTTTTTCCAGTTGGGAATTTGTGGCTTTTTACCCTTGGACAACAAAAACTTCAGTTTGTTGTAAAGCTGGTTGAGAGAGGATGTCCACCGGATAGGATTGTGTTTCCTTGAGAAGCAGGTTTTAGTTTTGTTGGGTATGGCTGAGTCCATGCAATTGTACAGGTGCTTGTATACTGCATATGGGCTAAATACTCTTGTACAGTTTATGAACAATAAGAGCAGAGACAAATCATAGTCAAATGAGACTGTAGGCCAGTAATGGAAACGGCCCCCTCCCCTCCGCCACCATACCAGTAATAAATTACCTGGCTGTCTCTCCCCAGTTACCATAAAACACTGTTGAAACCTGTTAGGTATTCATACTATTTTTTTTCTTTACTTTACAATGATCACAGAGGTTTGTATTTAATTTAAAAATTTTATTACACATTTTACAACAACCATTTAATGAACAAAACAAAACACTCTCATGTTAAAAAGAAATGAGTAATAGTAAATTATTTTCCTTTGATATTCACATTTAGTGAAAACACATCGGGCAATCCATTTAGCTACATGAGATGTGCAGGGATTCATAATTAAGTATCTCATAATGAAGCAATAATAAGGGGCTATCTGAAGGGTGCAGGAATTCAAAAGACAAATGGGTAATGAATTTTCTAACAGCTTGGGACAGCCTACTGAACAAAAATGTTGCTTTTCAGGGGCAGTCCAGGAGCACTATCTGGTGAAGTCACTTTGTCAGACTCTCACTATCTGCAATACAGGAAACAGCTTGACAGTTCAGAGACTTATCTGCTCTGAGTGCAAACTGTTGTAGTCTAACACAATGAATTACACACCCTTGTGCCTGCAAAAGACACGTTAAAAAAACATGTGTAGTTAGTATTTTAGCATTACACTCATAGAATTCATGCTGTGTGGTTTATTCACAGACAAATATACTGTCAACAGTCAACTAAACAAGGAAACCAAGGCTCATATCAAAGAACATGGCTCATAAAATGAAGCCTCTATTTACTACAATTGATTCCTTCATTTACACCATAACTACTCTTGCCTACTGGATACACACACACAACCATCAGTTACAAGGCCTTGTGCAACTGTGTACATTCAGATGTTTGCTTGTGATAAAATGAATGAATGAACAAATGTATAATGTCCTAGAAGTGTATTTCAGTTCACTGTTGTGAGAATCGTACAGTGCATCCCACTGCACACCCCCATGTCCTCCCAAATTCTTAGCACAAGAAACAGAGACAAAGATCCAACAAGCAAGAACGGGTTTAAATCTTTCTCTTGTTTACTTAGAAAGTTGCATTAGCATTCATTTTCTGAGGGACACGAAGTCTAAAACTGACATGCCTGACATTATTTGTTGACTGTAATTCACAACAATTTTTCCAGAAAGCCATACATTTTGCAAGAAACAATCCACAATAAATTCTCAGTTCTTTGCTCAAGAATTCTTGACAATGCTCAAAATCATTTTTGGAGGGTAGGGACAGATTTTAAATATGATTTGTTATCTATTTAACCAGGTAACCTACTGGAGTGTGTCCTTTTTCAGGGCTGACCCAGGAATACTGTCTGATTGACTTGCTTATAGTCACACCATAGGCAAATGGAGGTAGAAGAATTCAAATCCTGTAGTTTTGACTACAGGAAGTAATTCATTAACAGATCAGTCCAGTACCAGACAACTCTAATTTACTTAAAAGGTTAACAGAACTATAGCAGGTGTTGCATAGACAAAGATTTTCTGAACAATGAAAACTATGAAACTCTGACCATTTTTTTTTGTAACAGTTAATGGAGGTTTGACAGTTGTTGTGAAAGATTAAAACTTTAAACACTTAATGAGCTGCATATTGGAGTTTGATTCTTTCTACCTCCATTTGCCTACTGATTGATCAAGTTATTTTATACACACACACTACACTGCTTTCTTTCCAAAAGACATCTCACACTCACTTATCCTGACTACTGACTTCCTCCCCCAAAAATGTAACAAAACACATCTCTGAGTATCTGTTGCTGTCTTTTCTTTAAAGGCCTGTGTTCATCTCCAATGACGTAAGACTGCAGTTGTTGAAAGAGTCACCACACTTGCTACTTTCATATTGGAATGTTTAAAAGACAGAAACTTGTTAGTATTCCAAAGAGTGGAGCACTCCGGTGGGGGGGGGGGGGGTGCACACACTTACACAGGTCAATACATTCCACCAAGCGCCCCCATGTAGTGCTGCCCTTGATAATAAGAGAAAAAAATCTAATTAAGGTTGTAAAAAATCAGACTCTGTCCGCATTAAATACTGTGACAGAAGTGCTGCAAAAATCAGAAGAGTTGTCATAAAAGGACAGTTACAAATTACAGTTAGCATCCACAGTCAAAATCATAAATCCTTCTTTAACTGCAACAGGCAATTAAGAAATCACACACAGCAATGCTCTGAGTTAAAAAAAACTCTGTCCCTAAAGATGCTGATAGTAAACATTCAGATAAATTTGTCAGTGTCTCATCAGAAACCAACGCTGTAGCTATGGTAGAGCAAAGGAGAAGACTGTCCTACATGCAAGCTGTTGAGAGGCACAATCAGCACTACAGAAGACATGACAATTGGTCCCTGAAAGTCAATAATAAGTTAGACAGCTGAGCTTGACAGTAGTACCTCTAGTCAGTTAATTAGTCATGTTTGATGTTGTGGCCATTTAAATAATTTGCTTGCAGTGTCTGTGTGTTTGGGGGGGTAAGGGGGTAGGTTAGATTAGGAACTGTACCATAAAGCTAATCTCTTTGCTACAGCTTCCTAATGATGTTTCAGAGAGATGAGCTGTTATGTAACACATAATACCTCTTGGCTCAAAGGACATTTTTGGTCCTTATCTCTGCAACTCTAAGTGGAGGGTGCCAAATGGATGCTTACCAAAGGTGCCAATTGACCTGCTATAGCTCTGCCAGAAATAGTTATGGAAATTCCAGAACTTCCTGAGTCCCTTCCTCTTCTCATGATTGTTATGGAACATGTCTTAACTGCACTCTCCAAAGCATACTACACCATCTCTTTGGGCCTTGATAATATACCCGACTGCTTAACAAACAGCACCAGAGATGTAATCTCTGAACGTCTCCTAAATCTGTTCAGCTTAAGCATAGACACAGCTTATGCTTCTGAGGTGCAGAAAAAACCCAGATTAGAACCCGGGGACTAACAACACATCAGCTTCATAAGTGTAATTTGCAAAGCCATGCGGTGTATTCATTTATATCATATATCATAAGTTCTGACATAAAAATAATGCTCTAGACACGCAGTAAGTAATATGATTTTGTTAAAATTAGGTCATATCTACTTAATTTAGTGAACTTCTTTGAGAAAGTCACAGAGACAGTAGATGGCAGTCATGTTTGTACAGTGTACCTGAATTTAGACAAGACCTTTGACATTATTCCCCATAGCAGTTTTCCAGATGAACTGTAATGCTTAAATGTACCACTTATGCTGTAAGACTGACAGAATCCATATAGTTAAAGCAGAAGATGCCACCATAGAAAGCAAAAAGGTGGTTAGAGGCAATCCTCAGGGCTCAGTACTGGGATCCTTTTTGTTCAGTATCTACTTGCTGGATCCTCAAGCCACTAATCCAGATATATTGTTAAGTAAATTTGCCAATATCTGCAAGCTGGGTGTTGTCATTCATTCAGTGGCTGACACACCAGAGGATAGACCATACAAATTAATGGTGTAATAGGAAATGGCCTTAACTTAAATGCAAAGAAGTATTGTCAGCAATGAAATATAACAACATATTGCATTGTAGTTACCACCCCACTCCAAACATATATGGTCATCAGAAATCTCAACACCCTATCTTTTGACTGCAATGCAACAACAGTATTCAGGAGTTCCTTCAATCTAGTCCAGTCAATCATTAAATGTATATCAGGAAGTCCGGCAAATGTATCTGTACTCTGTCATGATCTGAACATTTATAGAATGCAATGCCCCATTTTGAATGCATATATTTAAACACATCACACATCTACAAAGACCACAGACATTCCTAACCAAAAAAGTCACCAGACTAAAGATGTCCAGTTACCAAGACAGGCTTGAAACTCTGTTCTTATACTCTGTCTTGTATAGATTCCTGTGCAGTGATTTATGTCTGTCATTCTGAGATATTAATGTCCCAACCTGCATTGACCTCTTACACTTCCAGAAAACAAATGGTTCCACAAACACTCAAACTAAATACTCGAAGCTCCATCAATGAACAAGTAAGACATGCTTGAGGGGCAGATGTATTACTCAGTGCTTCCCCATCTGTAGAATATGTTTCATAAAAAGCAGAGTGAACCCTTGCATGCTTTAAGGCCTAATGAGGGAGGAGTACAGAGTGGTAAGGCAAATCTTGGCCATTAGATGGATACTGTTACATTTATCCCCATTATGACTTGTTTTTCCCTCTTGGAGGCAGGAGGAGCCCTGTGATGCCAAGTGTTGACAAGGAGTTATCTGTCCTCACCTGTACAATCTTCAAATGACACTGTGAATGATAGGGTTTCGATCCCTTGTAGGCACTTTTTTTGGGGGAGTACTTGCTTTGGGTTCTGCAGGAGGCTGGGAAACACAACCAGAAAATCATATATGTCCAAATGGAAAAGATTTTCTGTCTGGTGCATCTTTCACAATCAGGGTCCCCTGTCATTGGAAGTTCCTCTGGTTCTGTCTTATTTGTTTGATCTGCTCCATGTTGGGTTAGCATATTCTTCAGCAAAAGCCCTGGTTGTATACTGTTGAATCACTATCTGGCCTCTAGATTTGAGGTAAAGCAATTTTTTAAAGGCATCCTTCATATCAGGCCTCCCAGGAAGCCTATTCCTCCTCCTTGGGACCTCAGTTTTGTACTTTTAAAATTGACCCAGGCTCCTTTTGAGCCTGCTTTTTCAGCTTACTTACAATATTGTACTTGGAAGACTGTTATTTTGGCTGTTACTTCTGCAGAGCATGTAAATGAACTCCAGGCTCTCATGGCTATTCTTACTTTTTTAGTTTTCCATAGAGACAGGATGCCTCTTCATACTAGTCCTTTCTTTAACACCTAAGGTGGTCAGTGAGTTTTCCCTTAATCAGCCTATTCATCTCGCTTCCTTTTTTCCTTCTCCACAGTCTGTTCTTTACACCTTGGATTTGCATAGACAGCTCAGATATTATTTAATCAAAACTAAAGTTATTCACAAATCTGAGCACCTTTTTGTTTCTTTTCTGTTTCTAAGCAAACCATCTCCTCCTGGATTTCTGAGGCCATTTCCTTCTCTTATTCGTTTCATGGCAAATGCGTCTCTCCTCATCTGAAAAGGCACATTGTGCTAGGGCAGTTGCCTCCTGTGGTGAGTTTTTCAGAGGTCTAGATACCAATTCTGTCCTTGAGACTCCTATTTTGTCCTCTTTTCACACTTACCCTAAACATTACAAGCTGGATGTTATTTCCAGGGTCAGGGCAAGTTTTGCCAGAGCTGTTCTGCTTGGATTTGTGGAGGGATCCTCTGTACCTTCCTCCTCCTCCCAGGCTTCATATTGAGCTCTTTTTTTTCCTACAATAAACATCTTTATTAAATTATCACATATGACATAGTCAGTCTTACATTTATATAAATGAAAAACAACATTGACACCACTTTAGTTGCAAACATACATCACAGACACCACTGAAACAACTGTAGTTGCAAATATTATACATCACTTATAATCTATCCAATATTCTCGGTGGTGCAGCAGTAGCGTTGTTGCCTCACAGCAAGAAGTTCTCCCGTTCCATTCTCAGCTGGAGTGCGAGGAGTGCCTTCTGTCTGGAGTCTGCATGTCCTCTCCGTGGTTTGGTGGGCGTTCGAAAGACATGCATAAATGGGCGTGCCTTCGCTGAAGGTTGAACATCGAGCTGGCACCTTGGCGTTCGTGAAAATCTACTGCCAATCATTAGCGGACCGGAGTTCCACTGTGGCGATCCCTAACCTGTAAAAGCCGAAAGACAACAACAACTTATAATCTATCCAGTCATTGCCAGTTAAGCATTATGTGGCTTATTCAAATTCTGCCTCTTAAACCTCGTTTATTCTCTACATATATTGTTCCCACAATTCCCATTTTTTCATATATAGTTTGCTCCATCCCTTTTCTAAAGATCCCATTTCTAGTTGTTTTATCTAGGTTACTATATTCACTACTTCTAGTAAAGTTGGTCTAGACTTTGATTTCCATTTTCTAGGAATTGCTTGGCAGCCACCATAATTAGTCTCAGTAAGGCTTTACTATGTCTAGGTAATTCCAATTCTGTATCATAGCTCAAAAAAAATCATCTCCCCTGTCAATCCAGTCCACTTACCCAGAATTTACAGCAGAGTGGTCAGCAGGGAATCCCTAAAGTCCACTAGCTCGATACACTGCCAAAAAATAGCCACCTATTTCTTGCCCGTCACACCTCCAACATTTGCTATTCACCCGAGGAAAAATTCTTTGGAGTCTACTTGGGGTACAAAAATACCTATGTAAACACTTCCAGGCAAAGATCCTAAATCTTTTAGACTTTGTTGCATATTTGGGAGGTATACATATATCCCCCATTGTCTCTCTGTGAATTGCTTATCCAGTCTCTCTTCCCAGTCCTCTCTAAATGTCTCTAATTGATTCTTATACTTATCATGCAATATTTCTATATGCTCTACTCATTATTCCTTTTTTTAACGGCAGTTTCTGTTCTAGATTCTACTAAAAACTCTACCAGTGCTGGTCTTTCATTTAGGAGCCCCCTATTTCTTTCTCTTTGCCTATACTCTATCAATCCTTAATAGGGAAGGTAATCTCTAACCTGCAGTCCAAATACATTCTTGGCCACTTCCCATTCTATTACCTTTCCCTTTCTAGTTATTTACTCCCAAAACCTTGGTTCCTTTGCCAGTTTCTCCAGTCATTATGGTGGGAGGGACCGAATACTGCAACAATGAAGAGAAGGACATCTGCTGTTATGGTAAGATTTTACAAAACTGTGCTATGTCCTCCTATATCACTGTAGCAATATTCTTAACTGTAGGGAGAGTACAAAAGCTCAATAAATGGAGTGGGAGGTGAAGGATGGAAAGAGCCCTCAACAAACTCAAGCAGGGATGGCCCTAGCAAAAACCTGCTTTGGCCCTGAAAACGATATCCAGTTTATAATGCTTAGTAAAGGTGCGCACTGAAGACAAAATAGCAGCTTCAAGGATGGAATTGGTGTCCAAACCTTGGAAGAAAACACCAGAAAAGGCAGCAGCCCTAGTGGAGTGAGCTCTAATAGCTGAAGTAGACAGATAATTGCCATGAAAAGAATAACAAAAAGAAATGGCCTTAGATATCCAGGAGGATATGGTTTGTTTAGAACAGCCTAACCCTTGGGATGAAAAGAAACAAAAAGCTGGTCAGACTTATGAATGGCCTTAGTTTTATCTAAGTAATACCTGAGCTGTCTGTGCAAATAACTACACTAGCACTTGCTCTAAAACTTGCTAAAAAGCACTAGGAAGCCTTAATTTGTTACAAGCACTCACCTGTCCTTGGTAACAAGGAGAAAATAGTCGTAGGCACTAGACAGCCTACAATTGCAAGTACCTTGCCAAAAAGTAAGGGAAAACGGCTCTTGTACTATACAAAGAAGGCACCTAACCAGGCATGTCCAAGGGTCAGCTTCCAGTGATTTCTCCTGTCCACGTGGTGAATCTGGGCATACTGGGGCAATGCAGCAATTGCCTCATGTACACAGACAACCCTCTCCTGCTACTACCAAACACTACAACCTGCAAGAGATGCACTTACATAGCCAAACTGGAAACAAAGCTCTCTCCAGCCAAAATTGTGCTAGACAGTCAAGAGGAGAAGGTTAACACCCACACAACACCTCAAACAACACATAGTCCTTCAAAATCCACACCACCAAAACCCACATATAGCAACACAAAACCCACATTTGCAGAGGCTCTTAAAATTAACCTGCCCAAGCAACAAAGACCTCCGAAGCTGAAACGCAAACAAATACCACCCCCAAACACAACCAAACTGTCACATAGCTCACAACACCAGTGTGCCCCCCAACAGCAGACCCTAAGGTAAGACAATGTACCCAACACTTTAGTCATAGATGACTCTATAGTCAGGCACACTGATGTCCCACTCATCAGGCTGAACAAGGAGAAAATTACAGTTAGTTGCCTGTCGTGTGCCAGGATCCGCCACATAACGCCATGCACTCACTCCACAACAAGTACAGATATGACTACCATAACTGGTACAAGCAAGCAAAATCTGAAGGTAATGCTACTCAGTGCTAGAAGTCTAAGCCTCAAAATGCACTCTCTCAAGACTCTCCTAAAAGTGGAGAACATCGATATCTGTGCAGTAACTGAGACCTGGGTCAAAGCGCCAGAGAGCACCCCTGCAATACCAGGCTACAACTCATACCAGACTTTTTGGCCACCAAACGAGGACCGAAACACTAAAGGTGGAGGAGTGTCCATATTCACACCTCCAGGCTGGTTGCCCAACACAATGCATCTGAAATTCTCCAGGTACAACTGACACTAGGTAAGACTGCAGTACAAATTGTAACTTGCTACAGATCCCCCACCATGCCCCAAGATTCTCACTACACCTTTCTAAACATACTGGAAAATGTTAAGATACAACCAAACACCCTAATACTGGGCAATTTCAACTACCCTGCCATTAACTGGGAAAACTACTCCTGCACCAACACTTTTGCTCAGTGGTTCTTGGAATTTATAAATTCCAACACCCTAGAGCAACTAATTCATAGTCCCACCAGGGGTACCAGTATTCTAGACCTGGTCATTACCAACATGGGAGATCGATGCTCCACACCGGTGGTCACTCCTTCGTTGGTCAGATCAGACCATAAGCTAATCACCCATGACATCCACATACCACCCCCACCCCCCTTTAAGGAAACCTCAGTAAAAAAAATTCTCCAAAGCCAACTTCATGCTTCTCAAGTCAGAAGTAACAAACTTCATGACACCCATGCAGATGGGAACTGGAAGTTCAACTGCTGAGTCCTACACTAAGGTGCTGTATAAGTACATTCACTCGTGCATGGACCAAGCCATCCCAAATAGAACCAAAACACTGTTCTCTAAAAAAAGGAAGCCAATCTGGTGGTCCTCTGCCATAAACAAGCTGTACAACAGAAGGAAGAAACTGTTGCAGAAAAGAGTAAGAACCCAGGATTCAAAAAACTCCCTCACCAGCCTCAGTAGAAAGCTGAGATCCCTCATAAAATCTTCCAAAGATAGTTACGAAAACAAAGTTGCCAAAGATTCCAAAGACAACTAAAAGGCATTCTATAGCTATGTCAATAATCTAAATGGCAATACTCAGATCTGCTCTGAGCTACAGCAGAATGGCACTAGATATACTGATCCCAAGGATATTACCAATATCCTGGCAGATAGATTCGGTGCCAACTTCAACCCCGTCTCACCCCCTAAAGGGCCCATTTCAATACCGAAAGAATGCCATATTCCGGTAATCACAGCAATTCAGGTAAAAACCACACTCACCAAAGCCAAGAATACAGCATCCATGGGACCAGAGGACATCCTGGGCTGTGTAGTACATGAACTACAAAATGAACTGGCACCTCACCTATGTGACATGTATAATCATAGCCTCACCTCAGGCTTCATGCCCACAGAGTGGCGCATAGCTCATCTCACTCCACAAGGGGGGATCCACTGTGGATATCATGAACTACCATCCCATCAGTCTGACGAGCCTGATCTGCAAGGCCATGGAATGTATTATCATGGAACTTGTAAACAATGACATTGGCAAGCTTCAAAGACTGGACCTCACCCAGTTTGGGTTTGTGAAGGGCTGATCTTGCCTCCTGAACCTGATTGACTTCTTTGAATCAGTTTCCAGAGCCGTGGATGAGGGGAAGGTGGTTCACACAGCCTACTTGGACCTTGCCAAGGCTTTCGACACTTTTCCCCACTCTGGAATCATAGGTAAACTTACTGAGCTGGGCATTAATCCCTACGTCACTCGATGGATTGCAAACTGGCTTACTGACAGAACACACACTGTAAAAGTAGCCAACTCCAAATCCAGCTCCAAACAAGTGACAAGTGGTGTACTACAGGGTTCAGTCCTGGGACCGGTCTTGTTTGGCATCAACTTCTCTGAAGTACAGGCCAACACTAAGGGACTCTGGCTTACAAAGTTTGCAGATGACTGCAAGCTGGGAGCCATTATTGAATACCCAAATGATGTGGATATACTATAAAAGGGCCTTACCGAAACAGATGCCTGGTGCTAGAGCCATGGGCTCAAGCTAAATGCCAAAAAATGTATAGTTGTCCCCTTTGGGAAAAATCATGTACCTGTGGACTACCACATAGGTGGCAGTACACCAAACACCGAAAGTGTGATGAGACCTAGGGGCATAGGTGGACATTGGTCTCACCTTTGATTACCACATAGCCACAACAGTTAGAAAATCCTTCTGTGTGACACACCCCATTACTAAGGGCTTTTTATCCAGTAAAAAGGAGGTCAATGTCCCTCTGTACTCATCCCTCATTAGACCCATTATAGAATACAATGGCCCGTTTGGTATGTACCTCACAAGACATCTGCAACAACTAGAAAGGCCACAGAAATACCTCACAAAAAGAATCACAGGCCTAAAGCATATGCCTTATGCTGACCATCTAAAGAAACTCCAGCTATACTCTGTCACATATCACCTACTCAGAGCCGATCTCAAACCCAGAGTTGTTGGACATACTACACTTAAAGAAATTCCAATCCCACCGAGCCACACACTCCAGGGATCTTAACCTTGTCATCATGATGAATCAAACATACTGGAGGGATAGGTTCCTTACCCAGAGACTCCCCATACTCTGAAATAGGCTGCCCATACATGTCAGGCACAGCGCCTCAATGGCCCTCTTCAAAAGGAACCTTGATGATTGGATGGCAGATAGGAAATTCACCCCGGGGATCACATCAGTAGCCCTTTGAGACAGGGGTCCAGGAAAGTAAATATTTGTGGGAAGCAATAGCCAGGGAATCGTTGTAGCTAGGCTTGTATAGGCCCTAGGGCCGATAGTCTAGTACCTACCTATGAACTCATTAACTGCCTTTGGAATAAAAGAAGGATTATTATGAAGAGAGACACTGTCTGTGTGAAAAAAACAAAAAAGGAGGAATGGCCATAAAGGCCTGAAACTCAGAAACTCTCTGTACAGAAGTAAGAACAAGCAACAAGACAGTCTTCCAGGTACAGTGTTGCACAGAAGCTGAAACCACAGGCTCAGAAGGAGCCTGAGTCAGTTTTTCCAAAACAAAATTAAGGCTCCCAAGGAAAAGGAATAGAAGTTCCTTGGGCGCCTAAGGTGTAGGGCGCATTTAA